>NC_143040.1:3237500-3255000 GCF_057628025.1 Oncorhynchus mykiss
CAGACTAAATAACTTTTTTGCCCGCTTTGAGGACAATACAGTGCCACTGACACTGCCCGCAACTAAAACATGCGGTCTCTCCTTCACTGCAGCCGAGGTGAGTAAGACATTTAAACGTGTCAACCCTCGCAAGGCTGCAGGCCCAGACGGCATCCCCAGCCGCGCCCTCAGAGCATGCGCAGACCAGCTGGCTGGTGTGTTTACGGACATATTCAATCAATCCCTATCCCAGTCTGTTGTTCCCACATGCTTCAAGAGGGCCACCATTGTTCCTGTTCCCAAGAAAGCTAAGGTAACTGAGCTAAACGACTACCGCCCCGTAGCACTCACTTCCGTCATCATGAAGTGCTTTGAGAGACTAGTCAAGGACCATATCACCTCCACCCTACCTGACACCCTAGACCCACTCCAATTAGCTTACCGCCCAAATAGGTCCACAGACGATGCAATCTCAACCACACTGCACACTGCCCTAACCCATCTGGACAAGAGGAATACCTATGTGAGAATGCTGTTCATCGACTACAGCTCGGCATTTAACACCATAGTGCCCTCCAAGCTCGTCATCAAGCTCGAGACCCTGGGTCTCGACCCCGCCCTGTGCAACTGGGTACTGGACTTCCTGACGGGCCACCCCCAGGTGGTGAGGATAGGCAACAACATTTCCACCCCGCTGATCCTCAACACTGGGGCCCCACAAGGGTGCGTTCTGAGCCCTCTCCTGGACTCCCTGTTCACCCACGACTGCGTGGCCACGCACGCCTCCAACTCAATCATCAAGTTTGCGGACGACACAACAGTGGTAGGCTTGATTACCAACAACGACGAGACGGCCTACAGGGAGGAGGTGAGGGCCCTCGGAGTGTGGTGTCAGGAAAATAACCTCACACTCAACGTCAACAAAACTAAGGAGATGATTGTGGACTTCAGGAAACAGCAGAGAGAACACCCCCCTATATAAGTTCCTCGGCGTACACATCACAGACAAACTGAATTGGTCCACCCACACAGACAGCATCGTGAAGAAGGCGCAGCAGCGCCTCTTCAACCTCAGGAGGCTGAAGAAATTCGGCTTCTCACCAAAAGCACTCACAAACTTCTACAGATGCACAATCGAGAGCATCCTGTCGGGCTGTATCACTGCCTGGTACGGCAACTGCTCCGCCCACAACCGTAAGGCTCTCCAGAGGGTAGTGAGGTCTGCACAACGCATCACGGGGGGCAAAACTACCTGCCCTCCAGGACACCTATACCACCCGATGTCACAGGAAGGCCATAAAGATCATCAAGGACAACAACCACCCGAGCCACTGCCTGTTCACCCCGCTATCATCCAGAAGGCGAGGTCAGTACAGATGCATCAAAGCTGGGACCGAGAGACTGAAAAACAGCTTCTATCTCAAGGCCATCAGACTGTTAAACAACCACCACTAACATTGAGTGGCTGCTGCCAACACACTGACTCAACTCCAGCCACTTTAATAATGGGAATTGATGGGAAATGATGTAAAATATATCACTAGCCACTTTAAACAATGCTACCTAATATAATGTTTACATACCCTACATTATTCATCTCATATGTATATGTATGTACTCTATATCATCTACTGCATCTTTATGTAATACATGTATCACTAGCCACTCTAACTATGTTAGCGTTAGCGGCCTCCTTTAGCGGCTTATGTTAGCGACTTATGTTAGCGACTTACGTTAGCGGCTTACGTTAGCGGCTTACGTTAGCGGCCTACGTTAGCGGCCTACGTTAGCGGCCTACGTTAGCGGCCTACGTTAGCGGCTTACGTTAGCGGCTTACGTTAGCGACTTACGTTAGCGAGTTACGTTAGCGGTGTAATAACATATTAACACATGTAATAACGCATTCACTGACTGTTGTCTGCCTGTGGCCTAACCATGCAATTATAGCTTGCACTCTGTGTCATAACCTCCCCCCCCTCTCCCTGTTTTCCAGTAGATACTAACCGCACTGGAAACCCCCCGCACAGGTGGCTGACTAAGATAACGTACACACTGAAACTCATAAACACACACACACACTCAAACCCAATTCGGGATGGGCTCCAAAGACAAAGAACTCTGTCGAGAACCAATGGGATACGGACACCAGGCTGGAGGAGACTGTCTATCACCTACAAGCAACCTACCAGAAGCCCAGACTACCAGAATCTACCTACGTCATTTCAATGCATAAAATTAACTGCACATCATGTTTCAGGTCTCTTCTTCCGATAGTTCCCTAAGAGCTAGACGAACGGGGCCGTGCAGCACGCTTTGCCAGATATCATTACGCTTGAATAAACGGCCTTTACTATACCTTATCCGCCTTGTCCAGAGTCTCAACTTGGTCTCGTTTCTCATGTATCTATTCATCAACAGCGGCTTATGTTAGCGGCCTACTTTAGCGGCTTATGTTAGAGACTTACGTTAGAGACTTACGTTAGCGACTTAACGTTAGAAACTTGTGTGTTTGTACATATGCTTACCTCCAGGGTCACGCCCCGCCCCGTCTCCCTGTCAAACATCCGGAAGAAGCTGTTGTACGCCCCAGTCATTATCACACTGGGGAGAGGAGGAGAGAGAGGAGGAGGGAGAGGTAGTAGAAGGAGGAGAGAAGATGGAAGGGGGGAATGAAAGAGGGACAAAGAGAGGGAGAAGAAAAGGAAGAGATGGAGAGAGAAAAGAGAGTGGGGTTGGAACAGGAAGAGGAGGAGAGATGAAGAGACAGAAGGGTGGAGTTGGGACAGGAAGAGGAGGAGAGATGGAGAGAGGGAAGGGTGGGGTTGGGACAGGAAGAGGAGAGATGGAGAGAGCGAAGGGTGGGGTTTTTATAGGAAGAGGAGGAGAGGTGGAGAGAGGGAAGGGTGGGGTTTTACAGGAAGAGGAGGAGAGATGGAGAGAGGGAAGTGTGGGGTTTTTACAGGAAGAGGAGGAAAAATGGAGAGAGGGAAGGGTGTGGTTTATACAGGAAGAGAAGGAGAGATGGAGAGAGGGAAGGGTGGGTTGGGACAGGAAGAGGAGGAGAGATGGAGAGAGAGGGAAGGGTGGGGGTTTTACAGGAAGAGAAGGAGAGAGGGAAGGGTGGGGTTGGAACAGGAAGAGGAGGAGAGATGGAGAGAGGGAAGGGTGGGAGTTTTACAGGAAGAGAATGAGAGATGGAGAAAGGGAAGGAGAGAAGGGATTGATTTTGACATCTCCAAAGCTCTTCTCTGGGATTGATTTATCTGTGGGATAAAGCCTCACACACCTGTCGGAGCTGTTCCAGACACACTCGAACTTGTCAAATATACAGTCGTTCTCGTACAGAGAGCACAGCTTAGTCCTCAGGTAGTCATGAACCTACAGAGAGACAGACATGGGAGAATGGAGGGGCAGGAGAGAGGGAGAGGGCAGGAGAGAGGGAGAGGGCAGGAGAGAGTGTTGACAGGTTTTTCCAAGGCATTCATTCAATTTCTGTGCATGTACATGTGTGCGTGAGTGTGTGAATGTATGTGTGTTTCTGTGTGTGTGCGTGTGTGTTTCTGCGTGTGCCTAGTGTGTGTGTGTGTGTGCATGTGTGTTTCTGCGTGTGCCTAGTGTGTGTGTGTGTGTGTGTGTTTCTGCGTGTGCCTAGTGTGTGTGTTTCTGCGTGTGCCTAGTGTGTGTGTGTGTGTGTGTTTCTGCGTGTGCCTAGTATGTGTGTGTGCATGTGTGTTTCTGCGTGTGCCTAGTGTGTGTGTTTCTGCGTGTGCCTAGTGTGTGTGTGTGTGTGTGTTTCTGCGTGTGCCTAGTGTGTGTGTGTGCATGTGTGTTTCTGCGTGTGCCTAGTGTGTGTGTGTGTGTGTGTGTGTTTCTGCGTGTGTGTGTGTGTGTGTTTGTTTAGCGGGCTGACCTGGTAGGTTTCGACGGGGCCTTTCTCCATGTGTAAGTCCCACACCTTGGCCGTCAGGTAATCCCTGGTCAGCAGGTACCGCCCGTTGTGACTGAACTTCACATCCGACACCGACGACACGATCTCAGAGAAGAATGAACGACTTCCTGGGTCCTCTGGTTCCTCAAAGACTAAAGGAAGAGAGAGAGAGGGAGGTGGAGAGAGGAGACGAGGGGAGGAGAGCAGAGGGGGAGGAGAGCAGAGGGGGAGTGGAGGGGGAGGAGAGAGGAGACGAGGGGGAGGAGAGGAGAGGAGAGGGGGAGGAGAGGAGAGGGGAGGAGAGGAGAGGGGAGGAGAGAGGAGATGAGGAGGAGAGGCGAGGAGAGGAGAGAGGAGGGAGAGGTGACGAGGAGAGAGGAGATGAGAGGAAGGAGACAGGGAGGAGGAGAGGAGACGAAGGGAGAGTGGGAGGAGAGGAGACGAAGGGAGAGTGGGAGGAGAGAGGAGTTTAGGAAGAGGAAAGATGGATATCACAATTTAAGGGGGTGTAAATTCCAATCTGGACCTGAGGCCAGTTGTACTGCTGATTTAAATGAAGGACTGATTTAGACCTGCGACACCATGTGGGAGCAATTAATTATCAGAACCAGCAGTAGTTATACTCTGGACCTCGAAGAGTAAGATTCGAATACACATGATTTAGAGACTGACAGCAAAGGCTTTTATCTCCCCCCGTGTGTAGCCAACTCACGTTTGGTGTGTTTGTCGCAAAGTGCCGAGGCCCTCATGTCACAGAGACGTAGAGATCCTTTACTGCTACTGTAGACAAACAGGTGACAGTGGTGAGGATGAAACTCTGCTGCTGTTATCACCTCTGTTAGCTCCTCCATGTTGGCTGGCTTGATGTCCACTATGTCTGAAGGAGAGATACTCAGGTAGAACAACACAGGACTGTGTCTGGAGGAGAGATACTCAGGTAGAACAACACAGGACTGTGTCTGGAGGAGAGATACTCAGGTAGAACAACACAGGACTGTGTCTGGAGGAGAGATACTCAGGTAGAACAACACAGGACTATGTCTGGAGGAGAGATACTCAGGTAGAACAACACAAGACTGTGTCTGGAGGAGAGATACTCAGGTAGAACAACACAGGACTATGTCTGGAGGAGAGATACTCAGGTAGAACAACACAGGACTGTGTCTGGAGGAGAGATACTCAGGTAGAACAACACAGGACTATGTCTGGAGGAGAGATACTCAGGTAGAACAACACAAGACTGTGTCTGGAGGAGAGATACTCAGGTAGAACAACACAGGACTGTGTCTGGAGGAGAGATACTCAGGTAGAACAACACAGGACTGTGTCTGGAGGAGAGATACTCAGGTAGAACAACACAGGACTGTGTCTGGAGGAGAGATACTCAGGTAGAACAACACAGGACTATGTCTGGAGGAGAGATACTCAGGTAGAACAACACAGTACTATGTCTGGAGGAGAGATACTCAGGTAGAACAACACAGGACTGTATCTGGAGGAGAGATACTGTCAATGATTAGTTATTGGAGAAACAAGACCAAGATGAGACTCTGGACAAGGCGGATACGGTATATTTGAGGCCTTTTAATCAAGCATAGTGATAGCTGGCAAACGTGCAGCACGGCTCTCATCGTCCACTCTTAGGGAGGTTTCGGAAAAAGAGGGCGTGACACATATTTGGGCAGTACATTTATACATTGAAATGACGTAGGTAGATTCTAGTAGTCCTGGCTCCTGGTTGGTTGTTCGTAGGTGATAGACAGTCCTCTCCAGCCTGTTGTCAGTATCCCATTGGTTCTTGACAGAGTTCTTTGTCTTTGTAGCCCATCCCAAAGGGTTTTGAGCAGTGTATATTCATGGGTTATCAGTGTGTTTAACAACAGTCAGTGAATGCGTCATTACATGTTTTAATATGTTATTACAACAATACTCAGGTAGAACAACACAGGACTGTATCTGGAGGAGTAGATGGCTGTGGTGGTTGTAGCTAGCCTGATTAGCTGTACAGTAGTAGCCTGATTAACGGTACAGTAGATGGATGTGGTGGTTGTAGCTAGCCTGATTAGCTGTACAGTAGTAGCCTGATTAGCTGTACAGTAGATGGATGTGGTGGTTGTAGCTAGCCTGATTAGCTGTACAGTAGATGGATGTGGTGGTTGTAGCTAGCCTGATTAGCTGTACAGTAGTAGCCTGATTAACGGTACAGTAGATGGATGTGGTGGTTGTAGCTAGCCTGATTAGCTGTACAGTAGTAGCCTGATTAACGGTACAGTAGATGGATGTGGTGGTTGTAGCTAGCCTGATTAACTGTACAGTAGATGGATGTGGTGGTTGTAGTAGCCTGATTAACTGTACAGTAGATGGATGTGGTGGTTGTAGCTAGCCTGATTAACTGTACAGTAGTAGATGTGGTGGTTGTAGCTAGCCTGATTAACTGTACAGTAGATGGATGTAGTGGTTGTAGCTAGCCTGATTAACGGTACAGTAGATGGATGTGGTGGTTGTAGCTAGCCTGATTAACTGTACAGTAGATGGATGTAGTGGTTGTAGCTAGCCTGATTAACGGTACAGTAGATGGATGTGGTGGTTGTAGCTAGCCTGATTAACTGTACAGTAGTAGCCTGATTAACGGTACAGTAGATGGATGTAGTGGTTGTAGCTAGCCTGATTAACTGTACAGTAGATGGATGTAGTGGTTGTAGCTAGCCTGATTAACTGTACAGTAGTAGCCTGATTAACGGTACAGTAGATGGATGTAGTGGTTGTAGCTAGCCTGATTAACTGTACAGTAGATGGATGTAGTGGTTGTAGCTAGCCTGATTAACTGTACAGTAGATGGATGTGGTGGTTGTAGCTAGCCTGATTAACTGTACAGTAGTAGATGTGGTGGTTGTAGCTAGCCTGATTAACTGTACAGTAGATGGATGTAGTGGTTGTAGCTAGCCTGATTAACGGTACAGTAGATGGATGTGGTGGTTGTAGCTAGCCTGATTAACTGTACAGTAGTAGCCTGATTAACGGTACAGTAGATGGATGTAGTGGTTGTAGCTAGCCTGATTAACTGTACAGTAGATGGATGTAGTGGTTGTAGCTAGCCTGATTAACTGTACAGTAGATGGATGTGGTGGTTGTAGCTAGCCTGATTAACTGTACAGTAGATGGATGTGGAGGTTGTAGCTAGCCTGATTAACTGTACAGTAGATGGATGTGGAGGTTGTAGCTAGCCTGATTAACTGTACAGTAGATGGATGTGGAGGATGTAGCTAGCCTGATTAACTGTACAGTAGATGGATGTGGTGGTTGTAGCTAGCCTGATTAACTGTACAGTAGATGGATGTGGTGGTTGTAGCTAGCCTGATTAACTGTACAGTAGATGGATGTGGAGGTTGTAGCTAGCCTGATTAACTGTACAGTAGATGGATGTGGAGGATGTAGCTAGCCTGATTAACTGTACAGTAGATGGATGTGGTGGTTGTAGCTAGCCTGATTAACTGTACAGTAGATGGATGTGGAGGATGTAGCTAGCCTGATTAACTGTACAGTAGATGGATGTGGAGGATGTAGCTAGCCTGATTAACTGTACAGTAGATGGATGTGGTGGTTGTAGCTAGCCTGATTAACTGTACAGTAGATGGATGTGGTGGTTGTAGCTAGCCTGATTAACTGTACAGAATTATCCTGATTAACTGTACAGTAGTAGCCTGATTAACGGTACAGTAGATGGATGTGGTGGTTGTAGCTAGCCTGATTAGCTGTACAGTAGTAGCCTGTTTAACTGTACAGTAGTAGCCTGATTAGCTGTACAGTAGATGGATGTAGTGGTTGTAGCTAGCCTGATTAGCTGTACAGTAGATGGATGTGGTGGTTGTAGCTAGCCTGATTAGCTGTACAGTAGATGAATGTCGTGGTTGTAGCTAGCCTGACTAACGGTCACCTCATAGTACACAGACACACTATGAATATGCAGAGATTGTTTTTAGCCTCAGCTACTGAACTTAATCAACCCTGTCACACGCACACACACATGTACGAGCGCGAACACACACACACACACACACACACACACATTCTATTTGCAGTGAGCCCCGTGTGTCTTAGTGGAGTAGAGAGTAGAGAGTAGGGAGTTGACACTGAGTGAATTATTTAAACTTCTCTGTAGATGTTTTCTAGGTCAGGGTCCTGTTATGGTAGAGCCCGTTTAAACTTCTCTGTAGATGTTTTCTAGGTCAGGGTCCTGTTATGGTAGAGCCCGTTTAAACTTCTCTGTAGATGTTTTCTAGGTCAGGGTCCTGTTATGGTAGAGCCCTTTTAAACACTACAGCCTACAGATGGAGGAGCGTCATTTGATCACCTTGTTGCAGAACAACTGAACAGACAGAATGAACGACTGGGTCTCTGGTACTGAACTGTTTAAACACTGCAGCCTACAGATGGAGGAGCGTCATTTGATCACCTTGTTGCAGAACAACTGAACAGACAGAATGAACGACTGGGTCTCTGGTACTGAACTGTATAAACACTACAGCCTACAGATGGAGGAGCGTCATTTGATCACCTTGTTGCAGAACAACTGAACAGACAGAATGAACGACTGGGTCTCTGGTACTGAACTGTTTAAACACTGCAGCCTACAGATGGAGGAGCGTCATTTGATCACCTTGTTGCAGAACAACTGAACAGACAGAATTAACGACTGGGTCTCTGGTACTGAACTGTTTAAACACTACAGCCTACAGATGGAGGAGCGTAATTTGATCACCTTGTTGCAGAACAACTGAACAGACAGAATGAACGACTGGGTCTCTGGTACTGAACTGTTTAAACACTGCAGCCTACAGATGGAGGAGCGTAATTTGATCACCTTGTTGCAGAACAACTGAACAGACAGAATGAACGACTGGGTCTCTGGTACTGAACTGTTTAAACACTGCAGCCTACAGATGGAGGAGAGTAATTTGATCACCTTGTTGCAGAACAACTGAACAGACAGAATGAACGACTGGGTCTCTGGTACTGAACTGTTTAAACACTACAGCCTACAGATGGAGGAGAGTAATTTGATCACCTTGAGTGAAGGACATTTTAAACTTGTCGCGTGTTTGACGTTTAAAAGGCTTCCACACGTTTGTCATTTCCACTTTGAAACGTCAAACTTGACATTTATCAACCAAACATGTCCAATAATTATAATCCATATAATAATTCAAATGTTATTATTTACAGTGACGGCCTACCGGGGAAACAGTGGATTAACTGCCTTGTTCAGGGACAGAACGACAGATTTGTACCTTGTCAGATCGGGGATTTTATATATTTCATATTTTACTTCTTTATTTCACCTTTTGTTTAACCAGGTCGGCCAGTTAAAAACAAGTTCTCATTTACAACTGCGACCTGGCCAAGAATAAAGCAAAGCAGTGTGACACAGACAACAACACAGAGTTACACATGGAGTAAACAAGCGTACAGATCTAGCAACCCTTTTGGTAATTGGCCCAGCGCTCTAACCACTAGGCTACCTGACACCCCGAAACATTTCCTGTTACTGCAGGATTATTTTCCTGCTGTATCAAACTGCGTCAAATTAAGATTTTACACATGTACATTCCTACCCAGACTGGCACAGAGCCATATAGAGTATGTGATTGGGCAGGAAGACTGGCACAGAGCCATATAGAGTCTGTGATTGAACAGGAAGACTGGCACAGAGCCATATAGAGTCTGTGATTGAACAGGAAGACTGGCACAGAGCCATATAGAGTCAGTGATTGGGAAGGAAGACTGGCACAGAGCCATATAGAGTCTGGGATTGGGAAGGAGCTCAACAGAGCTGAGTTCCGGCACCTCAAATGTTCTACTTCCTGTTCCTCTTTTTGAATATCAGATTAAAAGTATTGTGGAGCTCCAGCACCTCAATATAAACAGTACTGGTCCACTACCTCAATATAAACAGTACTGGGCCACTACCTCAATATAAACAGTACCGGGCCACTACCTCAATATAAACAGTACCGGGCCACTACCTCAATATAAACAGTACCGGTCCACTACCTCAATATAAACAGTACCGGTCCACTACCTCAATATAAACAGTACCGGGTCACTACCTCAATATAAACAGTACCAGGCCACTACCTCAATATAAACAGTACCGGGCCACTACCTCAATATAAACAGTACCGGTCCACTACCTCAATATAAACAGTACTGGGCCACTACCTCAATATAAACAGTACTGGGCCACGACCTCAATATAAACAGTACTGGGCCACTACCTCAATATAAACAGTACCGGGCCACTACCTCAATATAAACAGTACCGGGCCACTACCTCAATATAAACAGTACCAGGCCACTACCTCAATATAAACAGTACCGGGCCACTACCTCAGTATAAACAGTACTGGGCCACTACCTCAATATAAACAGTACCGGGCCACTACCTCAATATAAACAGTACTGGGCCACTACCTCAATATAAACAGTACTGGGCCACTACCTCAATATAAACAGTACTGGGCCACTACCTCAATATAAACAGTACCAGGCCACTACCTCAATATAAACAGTACTGGGCCACTACCTCAATATAAACAGTACCGGGCCACTACCTCAATATAAACAGTACCGGGCCACTACCTCAATATAAACAGTACCGGGCCAGCACCTCAATATAAACAGTACCGGGCCAGCACCTCAATATAAACAGTACCGGGCCAGCACCTCAATATAAACAGTACCGGGCCACTACCTCAATATAAACAGTACCAGGCCACTACCTCAATATAAACAGTACCGGGCCACTACCTCAATATAAACAGTACCGGGCCACTACCTCAATATAAACAGTACTGGTCCACTACCTCAATATAAACAGTACCGGGCCACTACCTCAATATAAACAGTACTGGTCCACTACCTCAATATAAACAGTACTGGTCCACTACCTCAATATAAACAGTACCGGGTCACTACCTCAATATAAACAGTACCGGGCCACTACCTCAATATAAACAGTACCGGTCCACTACCTCAATATAAACAGTACTGGGCCACTACCTCAATATAAACAGTACTGGGCCACGACCTCAATATAAACAGTACTGGGCCACTACCTCAATATAAACAGTACCGGGCCACTACCTCAATATAAACAGTACCGGGCCACTACCTCAATATAAACAGTACCAGGCCACTACCTCAATATAAACAGTACCGGGCCACTACCTCAGTATAAACAGTACTGGGCCACTACCTCAATATAAACAGTACCGGGCCACTACCTCAATATAAACAGTACTGGGCCACTACCTCAATATAAACAGTACTGGGCCACTACCTCAATATAAACAGTACTGGGCCACTACCTCAATATAAACAGTACTGGGCCACTACCTCAATATAAACAGTACCAGGCCACTACCTCAATATAAACAGTACTGGGCCACTACCTCAATATAAACAGTACTGGGCCACTACCTCAATATAAACAGTACCGGGCCACTACCTCAATATAAACAGTACCGGGCCACTACCTCAATATAAACAGTACCGGGCCAATACCTCAATATAAACAGTACTGGGCCACTACCTCAGTATAAACAGTACTGGGCCACTACCTCAATATCAACAGTACCGGGCCAGTACCTCAATATAAACAGTACCGGGCCACTACCTCAATATAAACAGTACCGGGCAACTACCTCAATATAAACAGTACCGGTCCACTACCTCAATATAAACAGTACCGGGCCACTACCTCAATATAAACAGTACCGGTCCACTACCTCAATATAAACAGTACCGGGCCACTACCTCAATATAAACAGTACTGGGCCACTACCTCAATATAAACAGTACTGGGCCACTACCTCAATATAAACAGTACCGGGCCACAACCTCAATATAAACAGTACCGGTCCACTACCTCAATATAAACAGTACCGGGCCACTACCTCAATATAAACAGTACCGGGCCACTACCTCAATATAAACAGTACCGGTCCACTACCTCAATATAAACAGTACCGGGCCACTACCTCAATATAAACAGTACTGGGCCACTACCTCAGTATAAACAGTACTGGGCCACTACCTCAATATAAACAGTACCGGGCCACTACCTCAATATAAACAGTACCGGTCCACTACCTCAATATAAACAGTACCGGGCCACTACCTCAATATAAACAGTACCGGGCCACTACCTCAATATAAACAGTACCGGTCCACTACCTCAATATAAACAGTACCGGGCCACTACCTCAATATAAACAGTACTGGGCCACTACCTCAGTATAAACAGTACTGGGCCACTACCTCAATATAAACAGTACCGGGTCACTACCTCAATATAAACAGTACCGGGCCACTACCTCAATATAAACAGTACTGGGCCACTACCTCAATATAAACAGTACTGGGCCACTACCTCAATGGAAACAGTACTGGGCCACTACCTCAATATAAACAGTACCGGGCCACTACCTCAATATAAACAGTACCGGGCCACTACCTCAATATAAACAGTACCGGGCCACTACCTCAATATAAACAGTACCGGGCCACTACCTCAATATAAACAGTACCGGGCCACTACCTCAATATAAACAGTACCGGGCC
The DNA here is from genome assembly GCF_057628025.1 of Oncorhynchus mykiss. Lineage (NCBI taxonomy): Eukaryota > Metazoa > Chordata > Actinopteri > Salmoniformes > Salmonidae > Oncorhynchus > Oncorhynchus mykiss. The sequence goes on from NC_143040.1 coordinate 3,250,030, forward strand.
ACTACCTCAATATAAACAGTACCGATCCAGCACCTCAATATAAACAGTACCGGGCCACTACCTCAATATAAACAGTACCGGGCCACTACCTCAATATAAACAGTACTGGGCCAGCACCTCAATATAAACAGTACCGGGCCAGTACCTCAATATAAACAGTACTGGGCCACTACCTCAATATCAACAGTACCGGCCCCTACCTCAATATGAACAGTACCGGGCCACTACCTAAATATAAACAGTACCGGTCCACTACCTCAATATAAACAGTACCGGGCCACTACCTCAATATAAACAGTACTGGGCCACTACCTCAATATAAACATTACTGGGCCACTACCTCAATATAAACAGTACCGGGCCACAACCTCAATATAAACAGTACCGGTCCACTACCTCAATATAAACATTCCCGGGCCACTACCTCAATATAAACAGTACCGGGCCACTACCTCAATATAAACAGTACCGGTCCACTACCTCAATATAAACAGTACCGGGCCACTACCTCAATATAAACAGTACCGGGCCACTACCTCAATATAAACAGTACCGGGCCACTACCTCAATATAAACAGTACCGGGCCACTACCTCAATATAAACAGTACCGGGCCACTACCTCAATATAAACAGTACCGGGCCACTACCTCAATATAAACAGTACCGATCCAGCACCTCAATATAAACAGTACCGGGCCACTACCTCAATATAAACAGTACCGGGCCACTACCTCAATATAAACAGTACTGGGCCAGCACCTCAATATAAACAGTACCGGGCCAGTACCTCAATATAAACAGTACTGGGCCACTACCTCAATATCAACAGTACCGGCCCCTACCTCAATATGAACAGTACCGGGCCACTACCTCAATATAAACAGTACCGGTCCACTACCTCAATATAAACAGTACCGGGCCACTACCTCAATATAAACAGTACCGGGCCACTACCTCAATATAAACATTACCGGTCCACTACCTCAATATAAACAGTACCGGGCCACTACCTCAATATAAACAGTACTGGTCCACTACCTCAATATAAACAGTACCGGGCCAGCACCTAAATCATGTGTGTGTGTGTGTGTGTGTGTGTGTGTGTCTGCTTTCCTGTGTGTGTGTGTGTGTGTATGTGTGTTTGTGTGTGTCTGCTTTCCTGTTTGTGTGTGTGGGTCTCCACAACTGTGTGTGTGTGCGTGCATGTGTGTATGTGTCTGTACATGTGTGTGTGTGTCCCTCTCCCAGTGAAGGATACTGAAGCTGCGGTCTGTGATCCCCAGATGCCACATGTTGATCCTCAGGTCATCAGCTGACAGGTAGGTCTCTCCGTCACTGTTGACCGATATGGAGTTAACATGGTAGGTATGACCATTGGAGAACACCCTCCTAGGACGTACCTCCACCATCAGGTCTGTAGGTCTCAACACAGGAACCTGGGAGGGAGGGTGGGAGGGAGGGAGGGTTGGGGGAGTGAGAGAGGGGAGGGAGAGAGAGAGAGACGGAGGGCGGTTGGGGGGAGAGAGGGGGAAGGGGAGAGAGAGAGGGAGGGAGGGAGGGTAGGAGGTTGGAGAGAGGGAGGGAGTGAGGAGTGAAGGAGTTGGGAGAGAGAGAGGGACAGAGGGAGGGAGGGCGGGAGGGGGGAGAGAGGGAGGGTTAGGGACCAGGGGATGGGCTGAATGAGGGACAAAACAAGAGGTGTGTGTGTGTGTGTGTGTGTGTGTGTGTGTGTGTGTGTGTGTGTGTGTGTGTGTGTGTGTGTGTGTGTGTGTGTGTGTGTGTGTGTGTGTCTGTGTGTGTGTGTGTGTGTGTGTGTGTGTGTGTGTGTGTGTGTGTGTGTGTGTGTATATACCTGTAGTGATGTGACTGTAGAGATATCCTTCACCCTGCCCTCTTCATCTTTCAGGTTGTAGCCCTCCGGTTGCTTGTCTCGCTCACTCACCTTCCACAGCTTGATGGTCTTATCTGACACACACACACACACACTCACACACACACACACACACACACACACACACACAACAAACACACACACCGCACACACACACACACACACACAACAAACACACACACACACACACACACACACACACAACAAACACACACACACGCACACACAAACACACACACACCACACACACAACAAACAAACACACCACAAACACACACACACACACACACACAAAGATAATGTTTGAGACCAAGTCTGGCTGGTTGACAGTGCTCTTATCTGTGTTAGAGTTTCAGGGTCATGATGTAATCTGGAGGAAACATCTGTCAACGATTCAGTTTCCTTCTTTTAATTTATTAACACCAGGAGATGAGTGGACATTCACAACTATAAGATGTTGCACAATATTTAAATATAATATATTCAGAAATATAATATAGTCTCCCTCTTTTCTGAATGTTGATGGCAGCGAATGCAAGTTAATGTGTGAGTTTGCGTTGAGCAGGAAGTGGGAATTATGGGTCATGTAGTTTATTTACCATTCTCAGTGTTCTATTAGGGAACGATTTTTGGTAATCAACTCAACTGATCGTTTGTTGAGAGTAGGATTACAGGTAGTGAGGTCAACTGACAGTTTGTGGCAAGAAGGATTATGGGAAATGTAGTCAACTCACTGTTTGTGGAAAGGAGGAATTATTGGTAGTCTTCTGCTAGGGGAGGATTATGGGTTGTGTAGTCTACTGACTGTTGGTGGAAAAGCGGAATTGTGGGTAGTGTGGTCTACTCACAGTTGATGGAAAGGAAGATTATGGGTAGTGTTCTGATAGAGGAGGACTATGGGTAGTGTTCTGATAGAGGAGGACTATGGGTAGTGTTCTGATAGAGGACTATGGGTAGTGTTCTGATAGAGGACTATGGGTAGTGTTCTGATAGAGGACTATGGGTAGTATTCTGATAGAGGAGGACTATGGGTAGTGTTCTGATAGAGGACTATGGGTAGTGTTCTTATAGAGGACTATGGGTAGTATTCTGATAGAGGAGGACTATGGGTAGTGTTCTGATAGAGGACTATGGGTAGTATTCTGATAGAGGAGGACTATGGGTAGTATTCTGATAGAGGACTATGGGTAGTATTCTGATAGAGGAGGATTATGGGTAGTTAGTCTACTCACCGTTGGTGGAGAGGAGGATTATGGGTAGTTAGTCTACTCACCGTTGGTGGAGAGGAGGATTATGGGTAGTTAGTCCACTCACCGTTGGTGGAGAGGAGGATTATGGGTAGTTAGTCTACTCACCGTTGGTGGAGAGGAGGATTATGGGTAGTTAGTCTACTCACCGTTGGTGGAGAGGAGGATTATGGGTAGTTAGTCTACTCACCGTTGGTGGAGAGGAGGATTATGGGTAGTTAGTCCACTCACCGTTGGTGGAGAGGAGGATTATGGGTAGTTAGTCCACTCACCGTTGGTGGAGAGGAGGATTATGGGTAGTTAGTCTACTCACCGTTGGTGGAGAGGAGGATTATGGGTAGTTAGTCTACTCACCGTTGGTGGAGAGGAGGATTATGGGTAGTTAGTCCACTCACCGTTGGTGGAGAGGAGGATTATGGGTAGTTAGTCTACTCACCGTTGGTGGAGAGGAGGATTATGGGTAGTTAGTCCACTCACCGTTGGTGGAGAGGAGGATTATGGGTAGTTAGTCTTCTCACCGTTGGTGGAGAGGAGGATTATGGGTAGTTAGTCTACTCATCGTTGGTGGAGAGGAGGATTATGGGTAGTTAGTCTACTCACCGTTGGTGGAGAGGAGGATTATGGGTAGTTAGTCTACTCATCGTTGGTGGAGAGGAGGATTATGGGTAGTTAGTCTACTCACCGTTGGTGGAGAGGAGGATTATGGGTAGTTAGTCTACTCACCGTTGGTGGAGAGGAGGATTATGGGTAGTTAGTCTACTCACCGTTGGTGGAGAGGAGGATTATGGGTAGTTAGTCTACTCACCGTTGGTGGAGAGGAGGATTATGGGTAGTTAGTCTACTCACCGTTGGTGGAGAGGAGGATTATGGGTAGTTAGTCTACTCACCGTTGGTGGAGAGGAGGATTATGGGTAGTTAGTCCACTCACCGTTGGTGGAGAGCAGGAAGTGGGCGGCGTTCTGTTGAGGCAGCCATCGTATCTTGTTGATCTTCTCCTCGATCTCCAGACTCTTCAGGTAGTCAAAGTCAGGCTCGTGGCTCTGGAAGGTACTGTACACATTATACTCCCCCGACTCACCCGTCTCCCCCACCTGCTCCAACTCCCCTTTAGGCTGGGAGAGGAGAGGAGGTAGGGGGAGAAGAGATGAGAGGAGAGGAGAGGAGGTTTTGGGGGAGAGGAGAGGAGGTAGGGGGGAGAGGAGAGGAGAGGAGAGGAGAGGAGAGGAGGTAGGGGGAGAAGAGAGAAGGTAGGGGGAGAAGAGAGGAGAGGGGGTAGGGGGGAGAGGAGAGGAGAGGACAGGAGAGGAGAGAGAATATAACGATATAGTAACCACTTCCATACCACACTGACAATATACTGACCAGACACTAGCTAGCACACTGACGATATACTGACCAGACACTAGCTAGCACACTGATGATATACTGACCAGACACTAGCTAGCACACTGACGATATACTGACCAGACACTAGCTAGCACACTGATGATATACTGACCAGACACTAGCTAGCACACTGACCAGACACTAGCTAGCACACTGACGATATACTGACCAGACACTAGCTAGCACACTGACGATATACTGACCAGACACTAGCTAGCACACTGATGATATACTGACCAGACACTAGCTAGCACACTGACCAGACACTAGCTAGCACACTGACGATATACTGACCAGACACTAGCTAAGTTACCACACTGACGACCAGTCTACACCAGCCAGTGAAGGTGAACAAGTAAACACATTAGGTGGAAGTAGAGATAACAAGGACATGTGACCTGTGACTTTATGACCACTACGACCACTCTATGACCACTCTATGACCA
>NC_143040.1:3260000-3327500 GCF_057628025.1 Oncorhynchus mykiss
CAGAACCACTGAGTCAGCATCCTACTATCATACTGTTACTACCCCATAAGGGTTCAGAACCACTGAGTCAGCATCCTACTGTTACAACCCCATAAGGGTTCAGAACCACTGAGTCAGCATCCTACTATCATACTGTTACTACCCCATAAGGGTTCAGAACCACTGAGTCAGCATCCTACTGTTACAACCCCATAAGGGTTCAGAACCACTGAGTCAGCATCCTACTATCATTCTGTTACTACCCCATAAGGGTTCAGAACCACTGAGTCGGCATCCTACTATCATTCTGTTACTACCCCATAAGGGTTCAGAACCACTGAGTCAGCATCCTACTATCATTCTGTTACTACCCCATAAGGGTTCAGAACCACTGAGTCAGCATCCTACTATCATTCTGTTACTACCCCATAAGGGTTCAGAACCACTGAGTCAGCATCCTACTATCATTCTGTTACTACCCCATAAGGGTTCAGAACCACTGAGTCAGCATCCTATTATCATTCTGTTACTACCCCATAAGGGTTCAGAACCACTGAGTCAGCATCCTACTATCATTCTGTTACTACCCCATAAGGGTTCAGAACCACTGAGTCAGCATCCTACTATCATTCTGTTACTACCCCATAAGGGTTCAGAACCACTGAGTCAGCATCCTACTATCATTATGTTACTACCCCATAAGGGTTCAGAACCACTGAGTCAGCATCCTACTATCATACTGTTACTACCCCATAAGGGTTCAGAACCACTGACTCAGCATCCTACTATCATACTGTTACTACCCCATAAGGGTTCAGAACCACTGAGTCAGCATCCTACTGTTACAACCCCATAAGGGTTCAGAACCACTGAGTCAGCATCCTACTATCATACTGTTACTACCCCATAAGGGTTCAGAACCACTGAGTCAGCATCCTACTGTTACAACCCCATAAGGGTTCAGAACCACTGAGTCAGCATCCTACTATCATTCTGTTACTACCCCATAAGGGTTCAGAACCACTGAGTCAGCATCCTACTATCATTCTGTTACTACCCCATAAGGGTTCAGAACCACTGAGTCAGCATCCTACTATCATTCTGTTACTACCCCATAAGGGTTCAGAACCACTGAGTCAGCATCCTACTATCATTCTGTTACTACCCCATAAGGGTTCAGAACCACTGAGTCAGCATCCTACTATCATTCTGTTACTACCCCATAAGGGTTCAGAACCACTGAGTCAGCATCCTACTATCATTATGTTACTACCCCATAAGGGTTCAGAACCACTGAGTCAGCATCCTACTATCATACTGTTACTACCCCATAAGGGTTCAGAACCACTGAGTCAGCATCCTACTATCATACTGTTACTACCCCATAAGGGTTCAGAACCACTGAGTCAGCATCCTACTGTTACAACCCCATAAGGGTTCAGAACCACTGAGTCAGCATCCTACTATCATACTGTTACTACCCCATAAGGGTTCAGAACCACTGAGTCAGCATCCTACTATCATTCTGTTACTACCCCATAAGGGTTCAGAACCACTGAGTCAGCATCCTACTATCATTCTGTTACTACCCCATAAGGGTTCAGAACCACTGAGTCAGCATCCTACTATCATTCTGTTACTACCCCATAAGGGTTCAGAACCACTGAGTCAGCATCCTACTATCATACTGGTACTGCCCCATAAGGGTTCAGAACACTGAGTCAGCATCCTACTATCATTCTGTTACTACCCCATAAGGGTTCAGAACCACTGAGTCAGCATCCTACTATCATACTGTTACTACCCCATAAGGGTTCAGAACCACTGAGTCAGCATCCTACTATCATACTGTTACTACCCCATAAGGGTTCAGAACCACTGAGTCAGCATCCTACTATCATACTGTTACTACCCCATAAGGGTTCAGAACCACTGAGTCAGCATCCTACTATCATACTGTTACTACCCCATAAGGGATCAGAACCACTGAGTCAGCATCCTACTATCATTCTGTTACTACCCCATAAGGGTTCAGAACCACTGAGTCAGCATCCTACTATCATTCTGTTACTACCCCATAAGGGTTCAGAACCACTGAGTCAGCATCCTACTATCATTCTGTTACTACCCCATAAGGGTTCAGAACCACTGAGTCAGCATCCTACTATCATACTGTTACTACCCCATAAGGGATCAGAACCACTGAGTCAGCATCCTACTATCATACTGTTACTACCCCATAAGGGTTCAGAACCACTGAGTCAGCATCCTACTATCATTCTGTTACTACCCCATAAGGGTTCAGAACCACTGAGTCAGCATCCTACTATCATACTGTTACTACCCCATAAGGGTTCAGAACCACTGAGTCAGCATCCTACTATCATACTGTTACTACCCCATAAGGGATCAGAACCACTGAGTCAGCATCCTACTATCATACTGTTACTACCCCATAAGGGTTCAGAACCACTGAGTCAGCATCCTACTATCATTCTGTTACTACCCCATAAGGGTTCAGAACCACTGAGTCAGCATCCTACTATCATTCTGTTACTACCCCATAAGGGTTCAGAACCACTGAGTCAGCATCCTACTATCATACTGGTACTACCCCATAAGGGTTCAGAACCACTGAGTCAGCATCCTACTATCATTCTGTTACTACCCCATAAGGGTTCAGAACCACTGAGTCAGCATCCTACTATCATACTGTTACTACCCCATAAGGGTTCAGAACCACTGAGTCAGCATCCTACTATCATACTGTTACTACCCCATAAGGGTTCAGAACCACTGAGTCAGCATCCTACTATCATACTGTTACTACCCCATAAGGGTTCAGAACCACTGAGTCAGCATCCTACTATCATACTGTTACTACCCCATAAGGGATCAGAACCACTGAGTCAGCATCCTACTATCATACTGGTACTACCCCATAAGGGATCAGAACCACTGAGTCAGCATCCTACTATCATACTGTTACTACCCCATAAGGGTTCAGAACCACTGAGTCAGCATCCTACTATCATACTGTTACTACCCCATAAGGGTTCAGAACCATTGAGTCAGCATCCTACTATCATACTGTTACTACACCATAAGGATTCAGAACCACTGAGTCAGCATCCTACTATCATTCTGTTACTACCCCATAAGGGTTCAGAACCACTGAGTCAGCATCCTACTATCATACTGTTACTACCCCATAAGGGTTCAGAACCACTGAGTCAGCATCCTACTATCATACTGTTACTACCCCATAAGGGTTCAGAACCACTGAGTCAGCATCCTACTATCATACTGTTACTACCCCATAAGGGTTCAGAACGACTGAGTCAGCATCCTACTGTTTTTACCCCATAAGGGTTCAGAACCACTGAGTCAGCATCCTACTATCATACTGTTACTACCCCATAAGGGTTCAGAACCACTGAGTCAGCATCCTACTATCATACTGTTACTAGCCCATAAGGGATCAGAACCACTGAGTCAGCATCCTACTATCATACTGTTACTACCCCATAAGGGTTCAGAACCACTGAGTCAGCATCCTACTATCATACTGTTACTACCCCATAAGGGTTCAGAACCACTGAGTCAGCATCCTACTATCATACTGTTACTACCCCATAAGGGATCAGAACCACTGAGTCAGCATCCTATTATCATACTGTTACTACCCCATAAGGGTTCAGAACCTCTGAGTCAGCATCCTACTATCATACTGTTACTACCCCATAAGGGTTCAGAACCACTGAGTCAGCATCCTGCTATCATACTGTTACTACCCCATAAGGGATCAGAACCACTGAGTCAGCATCCTACTATCATACTGTTACTACCCCATAAGGGTTCAGAACCACTGAGTCAGCATCCTACTGTTACAACCCCATAAGGGTTCAGAACCACTGAGTCAGCATCCTACTATCATACTGTTACTACACCATAAGGGTTCAGAACCACTGAGTCAGCATCCTACTATCATACTGTTACTACCCCATAAGGGTTCAGAACCACTGAGTCAGCATCCTACTATCATACTGTTACTACCCCATAAGGGTTCAGAACCACTGAGTCAGCATCCTGCTATCATACTGTTACTACCCCATAAGGGTTCAGAACCACTGAGTCAGCATCCTACTGTTTTTACCCCATAAGGGTTCAGAACCACTGAGTCAGCATCCTACTATCATACTGTTACTAGCCCATAAGGGTTCAGAACCACTGAGTCAGCATCCTACTATCATACTGTTACTAGCCCATAAGGGATCAGAACCACTGAGTCAGCATCCTACTATCATACTGTTACTACCCCATAAGGGATCAGAACCACTGAGTCAGCATCCTACTATCATACTGTTACTACCCCATAAGGGTTCAGAACCACTGAGTCAGCATCCTACTATCATACTGTTACTACCCCATAAGGGTTCAGAACCACTGAGTCAGCATCCTACTATCATACTGTTACTACCCCATAAGGGTTCAGAACCACTGAGTCAGCATCCTACTATCATACTGTTACTACCCCATAAGGGTTCAGAACCACTGAGTCAGCATCATACTGTTACTACCCCATAAGGGTTTAGAACCACTGAGTCAGCATCCTACTATCATACTGTTACTACCCCATAAGGGTTCAGAACCACTGAGTCAGCAACCTACTATCATTCTGTTACTACCCCATAAGGGTTCAGAACCACTGAGTCAGCATCCTACTATCATACTGGTACTACCCCATAAGGGTTCAGAACCACTGAGTCAGCATCCTACTATCATACTGTTACTACCCCATAAGGGATCAGAACCACTGAGTCAGCATCCTACTATCATACTGTTACTACCCCATAAGGGTTCAGAACCACTGAGTCAGCATCCTACTATCATTCTGTTACTACCCCATAAGGGTTCAGAACCACTGAGTCAGCATCCTACTATCATTCTGTTACTACCCCATAAGGGTTCAGAACCACTGAGTCAGCATCCTACTATCATACTGGTACTACCCCATAAGGGTTCAGAACCACTGAGTCAGCATCCTACTATCATTCTGTTACTACCCCATAAGGGTTCAGAACCACTGAGTCAGCATCCTACTATCATACTGTTACTACCCCATAAGGGTTCAGAACCACTGAGTCAGCATCCTACTATCATACTGTTACTACCCCATAAGGGTTCAGAACCACTGAGTCAGCATCCTACTATCATACTGTTACTACCCCATAAGGGTTCAGAACCACTGAGTCAGCATCCTACTATCATACTGTTACTACCCCATAAGGGATCAGAACCACTGAGTCAGCATCCTACTATCATACTGGTACTACCCCATAAGGGATCAGAACCACTGAGTCAGCATCCTACTATCATACTGTTACTACCCCATAAGGGTTCAGAACCACTGAGTCAGCATCCTACTATCATACTGTTACTACCCCATAAGGGTTCAGAACCATTGAGTCAGCATCCTACTATCATACTGTTACTACACCATAAGGATTCAGAACCACTGAGTCAGCATCCTACTATCATTCTGTTACTACCCCATAAGGGTTCAGAACCACTGAGTCAGCATCCTACTATCATACTGTTACTACCCCATAAGGGTTCAGAACCACTGAGTCAGCATCCTACTATCATACTGTTACTACCCCATAAGGGTTCAGAACCACTGAGTCAGCATCCTACTATCATACTGTTACTACCCCATAAGGGTTCAGAACGACTGAGTCAGCATCCTACTGTTTTTACCCCATAAGGGTTCAGAACCACTGAGTCAGCATCCTACTATCATACTGTTACTACCCCATAAGGGTTCAGAACCACTGAGTCAGCATCCTACTATCATACTGTTACTAGCCCATAAGGGATCAGAACCACTGAGTCAGCATCCTACTATCATACTGTTACTACCCCATAAGGGTTCAGAACCACTGAGTCAGCATCCTACTATCATACTGTTACTACCCCATAAGGGTTCAGAACCACTGAGTCAGCATCCTACTATCATACTGTTACTACCCCATAAGGGATCAGAACCACTGAGTCAGCATCCTATTATCATACTGTTACTACCCCATAAGGGTTCAGAACCTCTGAGTCAGCATCCTACTATCATACTGTTACTACCCCATAAGGGTTCAGAACCACTGAGTCAGCATCCTGCTATCATACTGTTACTACCCCATAAGGGATCAGAACCACTGAGTCAGCATCCTACTATCATACTGTTACTACCCCATAAGGGTTCAGAACCACTGAGTCAGCATCCTACTGTTACAACCCCATAAGGGTTCAGAACCACTGAGTCAGCATCCTACTATCATACTGTTACTACACCATAAGGGTTCAGAACCACTGAGTCAGCATCCTACTATCATACTGTTACTACCCCATAAGGGTTCAGAACCACTGAGTCAGCATCCTACTATCATACTGTTACTACCCCATAAGGGTTCAGAACCACTGAGTCAGCATCCTGCTATCATACTGTTACTACCCCATAAGGGTTCAGAACCACTGAGTCAGCATCCTACTGTTTTTACCCCATAAGGGTTCAGAACCACTGAGTCAGCATCCTACTATCATACTGTTACTAGCCCATAAGGGATCAGAACCACTGAGTCAGCATCCTACTATCATACTGTTACTACCCCATAAGGGTTCAGAACCACTGAGTCAGCATCCTACTATCATACTGTTACTAGCCCATAAGGGATCAGAACCACTGAGTCAGCATCCTACTATCATACTGTTACTACCCCATAAGGGATCAGAACCACTGAGTCAGCATCCTACTATCATACTGTTACTACCCCATAAGGGTTCAGAACCACTGAGTCAGCATCCTACTATCATACTGTTACTACCCCATAAGGGTTCAGAACCACTGAGTCAGCATCCTACTATCATACTGTTACTACCCCATAAGGGTTCAGAACCACTGAGTCAGCATCCTACTATCATACTGTTACTACCCCATAAGGGTTCAGAACCACTGAGTCAGCATCATACTGTTACTACCCCATAAGGGTTTAGAACCACTGAGTCAGCATCCTACTATCATACTGTTACTACCCCATAAGGGTTCAGAACCACTGAGTCAGCAACCTACTATCATTCTGTTACTACCCCATAAGGGTTCAGAACCACTGAGTCAGCATCCTACTATCATACTGGTACTACCCCATAAGGGTTCAGAACCACTGAGTCAGCATCCTACTATCATACTGTTACTACCCCATAAGGGTTCATAACCACTGAGTCAGCATCCTACTATCATTCTGTTACTACCCCATAAGGGTTCAGAACCACTGAGTCAGCATCCTATTATCATTCTGTTACTACCCCATAAGGGTTCAGAACCACTGAGTCAGCATCCTACTATCATTCTGTTACTACCCCATAAGGGTTCAGAACCACTGAGTCAGCATCCTACTATCATTATGTTACTACCCCATAAGGGTTCAGAACCACTGAGTCAGCATCCTACTATCATACTGTTACTACCCCATAAGGGTTCAGAACCACTGACTCAGCATCCTACTATCATACTGTTACTACCCCATAAGGGTTCAGAACCACTGAGTCAGCATCCTACTGTTACAACCCCATAAGGGTTCAGAACCACTGAGTCAGCATCCTACTATCATACTGTTACTACCCCATAAGGGTTCAGAACCACTGAGTCAGCATCCTACTGTTACAACCCCATAAGGGTTCAGAACCACTGAGTCAGCATCCTACTATCATTCTGTTACTACCCCATAAGGGTTCAGAACCACTGAGTCAGCATCCTACTATCATTCTGTTACTACCCCATAAGGGTTCAGAACCACTGAGTCAGCATCCTACTATCATTCTGTTACTACCCCATAAGGGTTCAGAACCACTGAGTCAGCATCCTACTATCATTCTGTTACTACCCCATAAGGGTTAAGAACCACTGAGTCAGCATCCTACTATCATTCTGTTACTACCCCATAAGGGTTCAGAACCACTGAGTCAGCATCCTACTATCATTCTGTTACTACCCCATAAGGGTTCAGAACCACTGAGTCAGCATCCTACTATCATTCTGTTACTACCCCATAAGGGTTCAGAACCACTGAGTCAGCATCCTACTATCATTATGTTACTACCCCATAAGGGTTCAGAACCACTGAGTCAGCATCCTACTATCATACTGTTACTACCCCATAAGGGTTCAGAACCACTGAGTCAGCATCCTACTATCATACTGTTACTACCCCATAAGGGTTCAGAACCACTGAGTCAGCATCCTACTGTTACAACCCCATAAGGGTTCAGAACCACTGAGTCAGCATCCTACTATCATACTGTTACTACCCCATAAGGGTTCAGAACCACTGAGTCAGCATCCTACTATCATTCTGTTACTACCCCATAAGGGTTCAGAACCACTGAGTCAGCATCCTACTATCATTCTGTTACTACCCCATAAGGGTTCAGAACCACTGAGTCAGCATCCTACTATCATTCTGTTACTACCCCATAAGGGTTCAGAACCACTGAGTCAGCATCCTACTATCATACTGGTACTGCCCCATAAGGGTTCAGAACACTGAGTCAGCATCCTACTATCATTCTGTTACTACCCCATAAGGGTTCAGAACCACTGAGTCAGCATCCTACTATCATACTGTTACTACCCCATAAGGGTTCAGAACCACTGAGTCAGCATCCTACTATCATACTGTTACTACCCCATAAGGGTTCAGAACCACTGAGTCAGCATCCTACTATCATACTGTTACTACCCCATAAGGGTTCAGAACCACTGAGTCAGCATCCTACTATCATACTGTTACTACCCCATAAGGGATCAGAACCACTGAGTCAGCATCCTACTATCATTCTGTTACTACCCCATAAGGGTTCAGAACCACTGAGTCAGCATCCTACTATCATTCTGTTACTACCCCATAAGGGTTCAGAACCACTGAGTCAGCATCCTACTATCATTCTGTTACTACCCCATAAGGGTTCAGAACCACTGAGTCAGCATCCTACTATCATACTGTTACTACCCCATAAGGGATCAGAACCACTGAGTCAGCATCCTACTATCATACTGTTACTACCCCATAAGGGTTCAGAACCACTGAGTCAGCATCCTACTATCATTCTGTTACTACCCCATAAGGGTTCAGAACCACTGAGTCAGCATCCTACTATCATACTGTTACTACCCCATAAGGGTTCAGAACCACTGAGTCAGCATCCTACTATCATACTGTTACTACCCCATAAGGGATCAGAACCACTGAGTCAGCATCCTACTATCATACTGTTACTACCCCATAAGGGTTCAGAACCACTGAGTCAGCATCCTACTATCATTCTGTTACTACCCCATAAGGGTTCAGAACCACTGAGTCAGCATCCTACTATCATTCTGTTACTACCCCATAAGGGTTCAGAACCACTGAGTCAGCATCCTACTATCATACTGGTACTACCCCATAAGGGTTCAGAACCACTGAGTCAGCATCCTACTATCATTCTGTTACTACCCCATAAGGGTTCAGAACCACTGAGTCAGCATCCTACTATCATACTGTTACTACCCCATAAGGGTTCAGAACCACTGAGTCAGCATCCTACTATCATACTGTTACTACCCCATAAGGGTTCAGAACCACTGAGTCAGCATCCTACTATCATACTGTTACTACCCCATAAGGGTTCAGAACCACTGAGTCAGCATCCTACTATCATACTGTTACTACCCCATAAGGGATCAGAACCACTGAGTCAGCATCCTACTATCATACTGGTACTACCCCATAAGGGATCAGAACCACTGAGTCAGCATCCTACTATCATACTGTTACTACCCCATAAGGGTTCAGAACCACTGAGTCAGCATCCTACTATCATACTGTTACTACCCCATAAGGGTTCAGAACCATTGAGTCAGCATCCTACTATCATACTGTTACTACACCATAAGGATTCAGAACCACTGAGTCAGCATCCTACTATCATTCTGTTACTACCCCATAAGGGTTCAGAACCACTGAGTCAGCATCCTACTATCATACTGTTACTACCCCATAAGGGTTCAGAACCACTGAGTCAGCATCCTACTATCATACTGTTACTACCCCATAAGGGTTCAGAACCACTGAGTCAGCATCCTACTATCATACTGTTACTACCCCATAAGGGTTCAGAACGACTGAGTCAGCATCCTACTGTTTTTACCCCATAAGGGTTCAGAACCACTGAGTCAGCATCCTACTATCATACTGTTACTACCCCATAAGGGTTCAGAACCACTGAGTCAGCATCCTACTATCATACTGTTACTAGCCCATAAGGGATCAGAACCACTGAGTCAGCATCCTACTATCATACTGTTACTACCCCATAAGGGTTCAGAACCACTGAGTCAGCATCCTACTATCATACTGTTACTACCCCATAAGGGTTCAGAACCACTGAGTCAGCATCCTACTATCATACTGTTACTACCCCATAAGGGATCAGAACCACTGAGTCAGCATCCTATTATCATACTGTTACTACCCCATAAGGGTTCAGAACCTCTGAGTCAGCATCCTACTATCATACTGTTACTACCCCATAAGGGTTCAGAACCACTGAGTCAGCATCCTGCTATCATACTGTTACTACCCCATAAGGGATCAGAACCACTGAGTCAGCATCCTACTATCATACTGTTACTACCCCATAAGGGTTCAGAACCACTGAGTCAGCATCCTACTGTTACAACCCCATAAGGGTTCAGAACCACTGAGTCAGCATCCTACTATCATACTGTTACTACACCATAAGGGTTCAGAACCACTGAGTCAGCATCCTACTATCATACTGTTACTACCCCATAAGGGTTCAGAACCACTGAGTCAGCATCCTACTATCATACTGTTACTACCCCATAAGGGTTCAGAACCACTGAGTCAGCATCCTGCTATCATACTGTTACTACCCCATAAGGGTTCAGAACCACTGAGTCAGCATCCTACTGTTTTTACCCCATAAGGGTTCAGAACCACTGAGTCAGCATCCTACTATCATACTGTTACTAGCCCATAAGGGATCAGAACCACTGAGTCAGCATCCTACTATCATACTGTTACTACCCCATAAGGGTTCAGAACCACTGAGTCAGCATCCTACTATCATACTGTTACTAGCCCATAAGGGATCAGAACCACTGAGTCAGCATCCTACTATCATACTGTTACTACCCCATAAGGGATCAGAACCACTGAGTCAGCATCCTACTATCATACTGTTACTACCCCATAAGGGTTCAGAACCACTGAGTCAGCATCCTACTATCATACTGTTACTACCCCATAAGGGTTCAGAACCACTGAGTCAGCATCCTACTATCATACTGTTACTACCCCATAAGGGTTCAGAACCACTGAGTCAGCATCCTACTATCATACTGTTACTACCCCATAAGGGTTCAGAACCACTGAGTCAGCATCATACTGTTACTACCCCATAAGGGTTTAGAACCACTGAGTCAGCATCCTACTATCATACTGTTACTACCCCATAAGGGTTCAGAACCACTGAGTCAGCAACCTACTATCATTCTGTTACTACCCCATAAGGGTTCAGAACCACTGAGTCAGCATCCTACTATCATACTGGTACTACCCCATAAGGGTTCAGAACCACTGAGTCAGCATCCTACTATCATACTGTTACTACCC
This sequence comes from Oncorhynchus mykiss, assembly GCF_057628025.1. Lineage (NCBI taxonomy): Eukaryota > Metazoa > Chordata > Actinopteri > Salmoniformes > Salmonidae > Oncorhynchus > Oncorhynchus mykiss. Next base: position 3,271,709 of record NC_143040.1, read on the forward strand.
CATAAGGGTTCATAACCACTGAGTCAGCATCCTACTATCATTCTGTTACTACCCCATAAGGGTTCAGAACCACTGAGTCAGCATCCTATTATCATTCTGTTACTACCCCATAAGGGTTCAGAACCACTGAGTCAGCATCCTACTATCATTCTGTTACTACCCCATAAGGGTTCAGAACCACTGAGTCAGCATCCTACTATCATTATGTTACTACCCCATAAGGGTTCAGAACCACTGAGTCAGCATCCTACTATCATACTGTTACTACCCCATAAGGGTTCAGAACCACTGACTCAGCATCCTACTATCATACTGTTACTACCCCATAAGGGTTCAGAACCACTGAGTCAGCATCCTACTGTTACAACCCCATAAGGGTTCAGAACCACTGAGTCAGCATCCTACTATCATACTGTTACTACCCCATAAGGGTTCAGAACCACTGAGTCAGCATCCTACTGTTACAACCCCATAAGGGTTCAGAACCACTGAGTCAGCATCCTACTATCATTCTGTTACTACCCCATAAGGGTTCAGAACCACTGAGTCAGCATCCTACTATCATTCTGTTACTACCCCATAAGGGTTCAGAACCACTGAGTCAGCATCCTACTATCATTCTGTTACTACCCCATAAGGGTTCAGAACCACTGAGTCAGCATCCTACTATCATTCTGTTACTACCCCATAAGGGTTCAGAACCACTGAGTCAGCATCCTACTATCATTCTGTTACTACCCCATAAGGGTTCAGAACCACTGAGTCAGCATCCTACTATCATTCTGTTACTACCCCATAAGGGTTCAGAACCACTGAGTCAGCATCCTACTATCATTCTGTTACTACCCCATAAGGGTTCAGAACCACTGAGTCAGCATCCTACTATCATTCTGTTACTACCCCATAAGGGTTCAGAACCACTGAGTCAGCATCCTATTATCATTCTGTTACTACCCCATAAGGGTTCAGAACCACTGAGTCAGCATCCTACTATCATTCTGTTACTACCCCATAAGGGTTCAGAACCACTGAGTCAGCATCCTACTATCATTCTGTTACTACCCCATAAGGGTTCAGAACCACTGAGTCAGCATCCTACTATCATTATGTTACTACCCCATAAGGGTTCAGAACCACTGAGTCAGCATCCTACTATCATACTGTTACTACCCCATAAGGGTTCAGAACCACTGACTCAGCATCCTACTATCATACTGTTACTACCCCATAAGGGTTCAGAACCACTGAGTCAGCATCCTACTGTTACAACCCCATAAGGGTTCAGAACCACTGAGTCAGCATCCTACTATCATACTGTTACTACCCCATAAGGGTTCAGAACCACTGAGTCAGCATCCTACTGTTACAACCCCATAAGGGTTCAGAACCACTGAGTCAGCATCCTACTATCATTCTGTTACTACCCCATAAGGGTTCAGAACCACTGAGTCAGCATCCTACTATCATTCTGTTACTACCCCATAAGGGTTCAGAACCACTGAGTCAGCATCCTACTATCATTCTGTTACTACCCCATAAGGGTTCAGAACCACTGAGTCAGCATCCTACTATCATTCTGTTACTACCCCATAAGGGTTCAGAACCACTGAGTCAGCATCCTACTATCATTCTGTTACTACCCCATAAGGGTTCAGAACCACTGAGTCAGCATCCTACTATCATTATGTTACTACCCCATAAGGGTTCAGAACCACTGAGTCAGCATCCTACTATCATACTGTTACTACCCCATAAGGGTTCAGAACCACTGAGTCAGCATCCTACTATCATACTGTTACTACCCCATAAGGGTTCAGAACCACTGAGTCAGCATCCTACTGTTACAACCCCATAAGGGTTCAGAACCACTGAGTCAGCATCCTACTATCATACTGTTACTACCCCATAAGGGTTCAGAACCACTGAGTCAGCATCCTACTATCATTCTGTTACTACCCCATAAGGGTTCAGAACCACTGAGTCAGCATCCTACTATCATTCTGTTACTACCCCATAAGGGTTCAGAACCACTGAGTCAGCATCCTACTATCATTCTGTTACTACCCCATAAGGGTTCAGAACCACTGAGTCAGCATCCTACTATCATACTGGTACTGCCCCATAAGGGTTCAGAACCACTGAGTCAGCATCCTACTATCATTCTGTTACTACCCCATAAGGGTTCAGAACCACTGAGTCAGCATCCTACTATCATACTGTTACTACCCCATAAGGGTTCAGAACCACTGAGTCAGCATCCTACTATCATACTGTTACTACCCCATAAGGGTTCAGAACCACTGAGTCAGCATCCTACTATCATACTGTTACTACCCCATAAGGGTTCAGAACCACTGAGTCAGCATCCTACTATCATACTGTTACTACCCCATAAGGGATCAGAACCACTGAGTCAGCATCCTACTATCATTCTGTTACTACCCCATAAGGGTTCAGAACCACTGAGTCAGCATCCTACTATCATTCTGTTACTACCCCATAAGGGTTCAGAACCACTGAGTCAGCATCCTACTATCATTCTGTTACTACCCCATAAGGGTTCAGAACCACTGAGTCAGCATCCTACTATCATACTGTTACTACCCCATAAGGGATCAGAACCACTGAGTCAGCATCCTACTATCATACTGTTACTACCCCATAAGGGTTCAGAACCACTGAGTCAGCATCCTACTATCATTCTGTTACTACCCCATAAGGGTTCAGAACCACTGAGTCAGCATCCTACTATCATACTGTTACTACCCCATAAGGGTTCAGAACCACTGAGTCAGCATCCTACTATCATACTGTTACTACCCCATAAGGGATCAGAACCACTGAGTCAGCATCCTACTATCATACTGTTACTACCCCATAAGGGTTCAGAACCACTGAGTCAGCATCCTACTATCATTCTGTTACTACCCCATAAGGGTTCAGAACCACTGAGTCAGCATCCTACTATCATTCTGTTACTACCCCATAAGGGTTCAGAACCACTGAGTCAGCATCCTACTATCATACTGGTACTACCCCATAAGGGTTCAGAACCACTGAGTCAGCATCCTACTATCATTCTGTTACTACCCCATAAGGGTTCAGAACCACTGAGTCAGCATCCTACTATCATACTGTTACTACCCCATAAGGGTTCAGAACCACTGAGTCAGCATCCTACTATCATACTGTTACTACCCCATAAGGGTTCAGAACCACTGAGTCAGCATCCTACTATCATACTGTTACTACCCCATAAGGGTTCAGAACCACTGAGTCAGCATCCTACTATCATACTGTTACTACCCCATAAGGGATCAGAACCACTGAGTCAGCATCCTACTATCATACTGTTACTACCCCATAAGGGATCAGAACCACTGAGTCAGCATCCTACTATCATACTGTTACTACCCCATAAGGGTTCAGAACCACTGAGTCAGCATCCTACTATCATACTGTTACTACCCCATAAGGGTTCAGAACCATTGAGTCAGCATCCTACTATCATACTGTTACTACACCATAAGGATTCAGAACCACTGAGTCAGCATCCTACTATCATTCTGTTACTACCCCATAAGGGTTCAGAACCACTGAGTCAGCATCCTACTATCATACTGTTACTACCCCATAAGGGTTCAGAACCACTGAGTCAGCATCCTACTATCATACTGTTACTACCCCATAAGGGTTCAGAACCACTGAGTCAGCATCCTACTATCATACTGTTACTACCCCATAAGGGTTCAGAACGACTGAGTCAGCATCCTACTGTTTTTACCCCATAAGGGTTCAGAACCACTGAGTCAGCATCCTACTATCATACTGTTACTACCCCATAAGGGTTCAGAACCACTGAGTCAGCATCCTACTATCATACTGTTACTAGCCCATAAGGGATCAGAACCACTGAGTCAGCATCCTACTATCATACTGTTACTACCCCATAAGGGTTCAGAACCACTGAGTCAGCATCCTACTATCATACTGTTACTACCCCATAAGGGTTCAGAACCACTGAGTCAGCATCCTACTATCATACTGTTACTACCCCATAAGGGATCAGAACCACTGAGTCAGCATCCTATTATCATACTGTTACTACCCCATAAGGGTTCAGAACCTCTGAGTCAGCATCCTACTATCATACTGTTACTACCCCATAAGGGTTCAGAACCACTGAGTCAGCATCCTGCTATCATACTGTTACTACCCCATAAGGGTTCAGAACCACTGAGTCAGCATCCTACTGTTTTTACCCCATAAGGGTTCAGAACCACTGAGTCAGCATCCTACTATCATACTGTTACTAGCCCATAAGGGATCAGAACCACTGAGTCAGCATCCTGCTATCATACTGTTACTACCCCATAAGGGTTCAGAACCACTGAGTCAGCATCCTACTGTTTTTACCCCATAAGGGTTCAGAACCACTGAGTCAGCATCCTGCTATCATACTGTTACTACCCCATAAGGGTTCAGAACCACTGAGTCAGCATCCTACTGTTTTTACCCCATAAGGGTTCAGAACCACTGAGTCAGCATCCTACTATCATACTGTTACTAGCCCATAAGGGATCAGAACCACTGAGTCAGCATCCTACTATCATACTGTTACTACCCCATAAGGGTTCAGAACCACTGAGTCAGCATCCTACTATCATACTGTTACTAGCCCATAAGGGATCAGAACCACTGAGTCAGCATCCTACTATCATACTGTTACTACCCCATAAGGGATCAGAACCACTGAGTCAGCATCCTACTATCATACTGTTACTACCCCATAAGGGTTCAGAACCACTGAGTCAGCATCCTACTATCATACTGTTACTACCCCATAAGGGTTCAGAACCACTGAGTCAGCATCCTACTATCATACTGTTACTACCCCATAAGGGTTCAGAACCACTGAGTCAGCATCCTACTATCATACTGTTACTACCCCATAAGGGTTCAGAACCACTGAGTCAGCATCATACTGTTACTACCCCATAAGGGTTTAGAACCACTGAGTCAGCATCCTACTATCATACTGTTACTACCCCATAAGGGTTCAGAACCACTGAGTCAGCATCCTACTATCATTCTGTTACTACCCCATAAGGGTTCAGAACCACTGAGTCAGCATCCTACTATCATACTGGTACTACCCCATAAGGGTTCAGAACCACTGAGTCAGCATCCTACTATCATACTGTTACTACCCCATAAGGGTTCATAACCACTGAGTCAGCATCCTACTATCATTCTGTTACTACCCCATAAGGGTTCAGAACCACTGAGTCAGCATCCTATTATCATTCTGTTACTACCCCATAAGGGTTCAGAACCACTGAGTCAGCATCCTACTATCATTCTGTTACTACCCCATAAGGGTTCAGAACCACTGAGTCAGCATCCTACTATCATTCTGTTACTACCCCATAAGGGTTCAGAACCACTGAGTCAGCATCCTACTATCATTCTGTTACTACCCCATAAGGGTTCAGAACCACTGAGTCAGCATCCTACTATCATACTGTTACTACCCCATAAGGGTTCAGAACCACTGAGTCAGCATCCTACTATCATACTGTTACTACCCCATAAGGGATCAGAACCACTGAGTCAGCATCCTACTATCATACTGTTACTACCCCATAAGGGTTCAGAACCACTGAGTCAGCATCCTACTATCATTCTGTTACTACCCCATAAGGGTTCAGAACCACTGAGTCAGCATCCTACTATCATTCTGTTACTACCCCATAAGGGTTCAGAACCACTGAGTCAGCATCCTACTATCATACTGGTACTACCCCATAAGGGTTCAGAACCACTGAGTCAGCATCCTACTATCATTCTGTTACTACCCCATAAGGGTTCAGAACCACTGAGTCAGCATCCTACTATCATACTGTTACTACCCCATAAGGGTTCAGAACCACTGAGTCAGCATCCTACTATCATACTGTTACTACCCCATAAGGGTTCAGAACCACTGAGTCAGCATCCTACTATCATACTGTTACTACCCCATAAGGGTTCAGAACCACTGAGTCAGCATCCTACTATCATACTGTTACTACCCCATAAGGGATCAGAACCACTGAGTCAGCATCCTACTATCATACTGTTACTACCCCATAAGGGATCAGAACCACTGAGTCAGCATCCTACTATCATACTGTTACTACCCCATAAGGGTTCAGAACCACTGAGTCAGCATCCTACTATCATACTGTTACTACCCCATAAGGGTTCAGAACCATTGAGTCAGCATCCTACTATCATACTGTTACTACACCATAAGGATTCAGAACCACTGAGTCAGCATCCTACTATCATTCTGTTACTACCCCATAAGGGTTCAGAACCACTGAGTCAGCATCCTACTATCATACTGTTACTACCCCATAAGGGTTCAGAACCACTGAGTCAGCATCCTACTATCATACTGTTACTACCCCATAAGGGTTCAGAACCACTGAGTCAGCATCCTACTATCATACTGTTACTACCCCATAAGGGTTCAGAACGACTGAGTCAGCATCCTACTGTTTTTACCCCATAAGGGTTCAGAACCACTGAGTCAGCATCCTACTATCATACTGTTACTACCCCATAAGGGTTCAGAACCACTGAGTCAGCATCCTACTATCATACTGTTACTAGCCCATAAGGGATCAGAACCACTGAGTCAGCATCCTACTATCATACTGTTACTACCCCATAAGGGTTCAGAACCACTGAGTCAGCATCCTACTATCATACTGTTACTACCCCATAAGGGTTCAGAACCACTGAGTCAGCATCCTACTATCATACTGTTACTACCCCATAAGGGATCAGAACCACTGAGTCAGCATCCTATTATCATACTGTTACTACCCCATAAGGGTTCAGAACCTCTGAGTCAGCATCCTACTATCATACTGTTACTACCCCATAAGGGTTCAGAACCACTGAGTCAGCATCCTGCTATCATACTGTTACTACCCCATAAGGGTTCAGAACCACTGAGTCAGCATCCTACTGTTTTTACCCCATAAGGGTTCAGAACCACTGAGTCAGCATCCTACTATCATACTGTTACTAGCCCATAAGGGATCAGAACCACTGAGTCAGCATCCTACTATCATACTGTTACTACCCCATAAGGGTTCAGAACCACTGAGTCAGCATCCTACTATCATACTGTTACTAGCCCATAAGGGATCAGAACCACTGAGTCAGCATCCTACTATCATACTGTTACTACCCCATAAGGGATCAGAACCACTGAGTCAGCATCCTACTATCATACTGTTACTACCCCATAAGGGTTCAGAACCACTGAGTCAGCATCCTACTATCATACTGTTACTACCCCATAAGGGTTCAGAACCACTGAGTCAGCATCCTACTATCATACTGTTACTACCCCATAAGGGTTCAGAACCACTGAGTCAGCATCCTACTATCATACTGTTACTACCCCATAAGGGTTCAGAACCACTGAGTCAGCATCATACTGTTACTACCCCATAAGGGTTTAGAACCACTGAGTCAGCATCCTACTATCATACTGTTACTACCCCATAAGGGTTCAGAACCACTGAGTCAGCATCCTACTATCATTCTGTTACTACCCCATAAGGGTTCAGAACCACTGAGTCAGCATCCTACTATCATACTGGTACTACCCCATAAGGGTTCAGAACCACTGAGTCAGCATCCTACTATCATACTGTTACTACCCCATAAGGGTTCATAACCACTGAGTCAGCATCCTACTATCATTCTGTTACTACCCCATAAGGGTTCAGAACCACTGAGTCAGCATCCTATTATCATTCTGTTACTACCCCATAAGGGTTCAGAACCACTGAGTCAGCATCCTACTATCATTCTGTTACTACCCCATAAGGGTTCAGAACCACTGAGTCAGCATCCTACTATCATTCTGTTACTACCCCATAAGGGTTCAGAACCACTGAGTCAGCATCCTACTATCATTATGTTACTACCCCATAAGGGTTCAGAACCACTGAGTCAGCATCCTACTATCATACTGTTACTACCCCATAAGGGTTCAGAACCACTGACTCAGCATCCTACTATCATACTGTTACTACCCCATAAGGGTTCAGAACCACTGAGTCAGCATCCTACTGTTACAACCCCATAAGGGTTCAGAACCACTGAGTCAGCATCCTACTATCATACTGTTACTACCCCATAAGGGTTCAGAACCACTGAGTCAGCATCCTACTGTTACAACCCCATAAGGGTTCAGAACCACTGAGTCAGCATCCTACTATCATTCTGTTACTACCCCATAAGGGTTCAGAACCACTGAGTCAGCATCCTACTATCATTCTGTTACTACCCCATAAGGGTTCAGAACCACTGAGTCAGCATCCTACTATCATTCTGTTACTACCCCATAAGGGTTCAGAACCACTGAGTCAGCATCCTACTATCATTCTGTTACTACCCCATAAGGGTTCAGAACCACTGAGTCAGCATCCTACTATCATTCTGTTACTACCCCATAAGGGTTCAGAACCACTGAGTCAGCATCCTACTATCATTCTGTTACTACCCCATAAGGGTTCAGAACCACTGAGTCAGCATCCTACTATCATTCTGTTACTACCCCATAAGGGTTCAGAACCACTGAGTCAGCATCCTACTATCATTCTGTTACTACCCCATAAGGGTTCAGAACCACTGAGTCAGCATCCTATTATCATTCTGTTACTACCCCATAAGGGTTCAGAACCACTGAGTCAGCATCCTACTATCATTCTGTTACTACCCCATAAGGGTTCAGAACCACTGAGTCAGCATCCTACTATCATTCTGTTACTACCCCATAAGGGTTCAGAACCACTGAGTCAGCATCCTACTATCATTATGTTACTACCCCATAAGGGTTCAGAACCACTGAGTCAGCATCCTACTATCATACTGTTACTACCCCATAAGGGTTCAGAACCACTGACTCAGCATCCTACTATCATACTGTTACTACCCCATAAGGGTTCAGAACCACTGAGTCAGCATCCTACTGTTACAACCCCATAAGGGTTCAGAACCACTGAGTCAGCATCCTACTATCATACTGTTACTACCCCATAAGGGTTCAGAACCACTGAGTCAGCATCCTACTGTTACAACCCCATAAGGGTTCAGAACCACTGAGTCAGCATCCTACTATCATTCTGTTACTACCCCATAAGGGTTCAGAACCACTGAGTCAGCATCCTACTATCATTCTGTTACTACCCCATAAGGGTTCAGAACCACTGAGTCAGCATCCTACTATCATTATGTTACTACCCCATAAGGGTTCAGAACCACTGAGTCAGCATCCTACTATCATACTGTTACTACCCCATAAGGGTTCAGAACCACTGAGTCAGCATCCTACTATCATACTGTTACTACCCCATAAGGGTTCAGAACCACTGAGTCAGCATCCTACTGTTACAACCCCATAAGGGTTCAGAACCACTGAGTCAGCATCCCACTATCATACTGTTACTACCCCATAAGGGTTCAGAACCACTGAGTCAGCATCCTACTGTTACAACCCCATAAGGGTTCAGAACCACTGAGTCAGCATCCTACTATCATTCTGTTACTACCCCATAAGGGTTCAGAACCACTGAGTCAGCATCCTACTATCATACTGGTACTGCCCCATAAGGGTTCAGAACCACTGAGTCAGCATCCTACTGTTACAACCCCATAAGGGCTCAGAACCACTGAGTCAGCATCCTACTATCATTCTGTTACTACCCCATAAGGGTTCAGAACCACTGAGTCAGCATCCTACTATCATACTGTTACTACCCCATAAGGGATCAGAACCACTGAGTCAGCATCCTACTATCATACTGTTACTACCCCATAAGGGTTCAGAACCACTGAGTCAGCATCCTACTATCATTCTGTTACTACCCCATAAGGGTTCAGAACCACTGAGTCAGCATCCTACTATCATACTGTTACTACCCCATAAGGGTTCAGAACCACTGAGTCAGCATCCTACTATCATACTGTTACTACCCCATAAGGGATCAGAACCACTGAGTCAGCATCCTACTATTATACTGTTACTACCCCATAAGGGTTCAGAACCACTGAGTCAGCATCCTACTATCATTCTGTTACTACCCCATAAGGGTTCAGAACCACTGAGTCAGCATCCTACTATCATTCTGTTACTACCCCATAAGGGTTCAGAACCACTGAGTCAGCATCCTACTATCATACTGGTACTGCCCCATAAGGGTTCAGAACCACTGAGTCAGCATCCTACTATCATTCTGTTACTACCCCATAAGGGTTCAGAACCACTGAGTCAGCATCCTACTATCATACTGTTACTACCCCATAAGGGTTCAGAACCACTGAGTCAGCATCCTACTATCATACTGTTACTACCCCATAAGGGTTCAGAACCACTGAGTCAGCATCCTACTATCATACTGTTACTACCCCATAAGGGTTCAGAACCACTGAGTCAGCATCCTACTATCATACTGTTACTACCCCATAAGGGATCAGAACCACTGAGTCAGCATCCTACTATCATTCTGTTACTACCCCATAAGGGTTCAGAACCACTGAGTCAGCATCCTACTATCATTCTGTTACTACCCCATAAGGGTTCAGAACCACTGAGTCAGCATCCTACTATCATTCTGTTACTACCCCATAAGGGTTCAGAACCACTGAGTCAGCATCCTACTATCATACTGTTACTATCCCATAAGGGATCAGAACCACTGAGTCAGCATCCTACTATCATACTGTTACTACCCCATAAGGGTTCAGAACCACTGAGTCAGCATCCTACTATCATTCTGTTACTACCCCATAAGGGTTCAGAACCACTGAGTCAGCATCCTACTATCATACTGTTACTACCCCATAAGGGTTCAGAACCACTGAGTCAGCATCCTACTATCATACTGTTACTACCCCATAAGGGATCAGAACCACTGAGTCAGCATCCTACTATCATACTGTTACTACCCCATAAGGGTTCAGAACCACTGAGTCAGCATCCTACTATCATTCTGTTACTACCCCATAAGGGTTCAGAACCACTGAGTCAGCATCCTACTATCATTCTGTTACTACCCCATAAGGGTTCAGAACCACTGAGTCAGCATCCTACTATCATACTGGTACTACCCCATAAGGGTTCAGAACCACTGAGTCAGCATCCTACTATCATTCTGTTACTACCCCATAAGGGTTCAGAACCACTGAGTCAGCATCCTACTATCATACTGTTACTACCCCATAAGGGTTCAGAACCACTGAGTCAGCATCCTACTATCATACTGTTACTACCCCATAAGGGTTCAGAACCACTGAGTCAGCATCCTACTATCATACTGTTACTACCCCATAAGGGTTCAGAACCACTGAGTCAGCATCCTACTATCATACTGTTACTACCCCATAAGGGATCAGAACCACTGAGTCAGCATCCTACTATCATACTGTTACTACCCCATAAGGGATCAGAACCACTGAGTCAGCATCCTACTATCATACTGTTACTACCCCATAAGGGTTCAGAACCACTGAGTCAGCATCCTACTATCATACTGTTACTACCCCATAAGGGTTCAGAACCATTGAGTCAGCATCCTACTATCATACTGTTACTACACCATAAGGATTCAGAACCACTGAGTCAGCATCCTACTATCATTCTGTTACTACCCCATAAGGGTTCAGAACCACTGAGTCAGCATCCTACTATCATACTGTTACTACCCCATAAGGGTTCAGAACCACTGAGTCAGCATCCTACTATCATACTGTTACTACCCCATAAGGGTTCAGAACCACTGAGTCAGCATCCTACTATCATACTGTTACTACCCCATAAGGGTTCAGAACGACTGAGTCAGCATCCTACTGTTTTTACCCCATAAGGGTTCAGAACCACTGAGTCAGCATCCTACTATCATACTGTTACTACCCCATAAGGGTTCAGAACCACTGAGTCAGCATCCTACTATCATACTGTTACTAGCCCATAAGGGATCAGAACCACTGAGTCAGCATCCTACTATCATACTGTTACTACCCCATAAGGGTTCAGAACCACTGAGTCAGCATCCTACTATCATACTGTTACTACCCCATAAGGGTTCAGAACCACTGAGTCAGCATCCTACTATCATACTGTTACTACCCCATAAGAGATCAGAACCACTGAGTCAGCATCCTATTATCATACTGTTACTACCCCATAAGGGTTCAGAACCTCTGAGTCAGCATCCTACTATCATACTGTTACTACCCCATAAGGGATCAGAACCACTGAGTCAGCATCCTACTATCATACTGTTACTACCCCATAAGGGTTCAGAACCACTGAGTCAGCATCCTACTGTTACAACCCCATAAGGGTTCAGAACCACTGAGTCAGCATCCTACTATCATACTGTTACTACCCCATAAGGGTTCAGAACCACTGAGTCAGCATCCTACTGTTACAACCCCATAAGGGTTCAGAACCACTGAGTCAGCATCCTACTATCATACTGTTACTACCCCATAAGGGTTCAGAACCACTGAGTCAGCATCCTACTATCATTCTGTTACTACCCCATAAGGGTTCAGAACCACTGAGTCAGCATCCTACTATCATTCTGTTACTACCCCATAAGGGTTCAGAACCACTGAGTCAGCATCCTACTATCATTCTGTTACTACCCCATAAGGGTTCAGAACCACTGAGTCAGCATCCTACTATCATACTGTTACTACCCCATAAGGGATCAGAACCACTGAGTCAGCATCCTACTATCATACTGTTACTACCCCATAAGGGTTCAGAACCACTGAGTCAGCATCCTACTATCATTCTGTTACTACCCCATAAGGGTTCAGAACCACTGAGTCAGCATCCTACTATCATACTGTTACTACCCCATAAGGGTTCAGAACCACTGAGTCAGCATCCTACTATCATACTGTTACTACCCCATAAGGGATCAGAACCACTGAGTCAGCATCCTACTATCATACTGTTACTACCCCATAAGGGTTCAGAACCACTGAGTCAGCATCCTACTATCATTCTGTTACTACCCCATAAGGGTTCAGAACCACTGAGTCAGCATCCTACTATCATTCTGTTACTACCCCATAAGGGTTCAGAACCACTGAGTCAGCATCCTACTATCATACTGGTACTGCCCCATAAGGGTTCAGAACCACTGAGTCAGCATCCTACTATCATTCTGTTACTACCCCATAAGGGTTCAGAACCACTGAGTCAGCATCCTACTATCATACTGTTACTACCCCATAAGGGTTCAGAACCACTGAGTCAGCATCCTACTATCATACTGTTACTACCCCATAAGGGTTCAGAACCACTGAGTCAGCATCCTACTATCATACTGTTACTACCCCATAAGGGTTCAGAACCACTGAGTCAGCATCCTACTATCATACTGTTACTACCCCATAAGGGATCAGAACCACTGAGTCAGCATCCTACTATCATTCTGTTACTACCCCATAAGGGTTCAGAACCACTGAGTCAGCATCCTACTATCATTCTGTTACTACCCCATAAGGGTTCAGAACCACTGAGTCAGCATCCTACTATCATTCTGTTACTACCCCATAAGGGTTCAGAACCACTGAGTCAGCATCCTACTATCATACTGTTACTACCCCATAAGGGATCAGAACCACTGAGTCAGCATCCTACTATCATACTGTTACTACCCCATAAGGGTTCAGAACCACTGAGTCAGCATCCTACTATCATTCTGTTACTACCCCATAAGGGTTCAGAACCACTGAGTCAGCATCCTACTATCATACTGTTACTACCCCATAAGGGTTCAGAACCACTGAGTCAGCATCCTACTATCATACTGTTACTACCCCATAAGGGATCAGAACCACTGAGTCAGCATCCTACTATCATACTGTTACTACCCCATAAGGGTTCAGAACCACTGAGTCAGCATCCTACTATCATTCTGTTACTACCCCATAAGGGTTCAGAACCACTGAGTCAGCATCCTACTATCATTCTGTTACTACCCCATAAGGGTTCAGAACCACTGAGTCAGCATCCTACTATCATACTGGTACTACCCCATAAGGGTTCAGAACCACTGAGTCAGCATCCTACTATCATTCTGTTACTACCCCATAAGGGTTCAGAACCACTGAGTCAGCATCCTACTATCATACTGTTACTACCCCATAAGGGTTCAGAACCACTGAGTCAGCATCCTACTATCATACTGTTACTACCCCATAAGGGTTCAGAACCACTGAGTCAGCATCCTACTATCATACTGTTACTACCCCATAAGGGTTCAGAACCACTGAGTCAGCATCCTACTATCATACTGTTACTACCCCATAAGGGATCAGAACCACTGAGTCAGCATCCTACTATCATACTGTTACTACCCCATAAGGGATCAGAACCACTGAGTCAGCATCCTACTATCATACTGTTACTACCCCATAAGGGTTCAGAACCACTGAGTCAGCATCCTACTATCATACTGTTACTACCCCATAAGGGTTCAGAACCATTGAGTCAGCATCCTACTATCATACTGTTACTACACCATAAGGATTCAGAACCACTGAGTCAGCATCCTACTATCATTCTGTTACTACCCCATAAGGGTTCAGAACCACTGAGTCAGCATCCTACTATCATACTGTTACTACCCCATAAGGGTTCAGAACCACTGAGTCAGCATCCTACTATCATACTGTTACTACCCCATAAGGGTTCAGAACCACTGAGTCAGCATCCTACTATCATACTGTTACTACCCCATAAGGGTTCAGAACGACTGAGTCAGCATCCTACTGTTTTTACCCCATAAGGGTTCAGAACCACTGAGTCAGCATCCTACTATCATACTGTTACTACCCCATAAGGGTTCAGAACCACTGAGTCAGCATCCTACTATCATACTGTTACTAGCCCATAAGGGATCAGAACCACTGAGTCAGCATCCTACTATCATACTGTTACTACCCCATAAGGGTTCAGAACCACTGAGTCAGCATCCTACTATCATACTGTTACTACCCCATAAGGGTTCAGAACCACTGAGTCAGCATCCTACTATCATACTGTTACTACCCCATAAGGGATCAGAACCACTGAGTCAGCATCCTATTATCATACTGTTACTACCCCATAAGGGTTCAGAACCTCTGAGTCAGCATCCTACTATCATACTGTTACTACCCCATAAGGGATCAGAACCACTGAGTCAGCATCCTACTATCATACTGTTACTAAACCATAAGGGTTCAGAACCACTGAGTCAGCATCCTACTGTTACTACCCCATAAGGGTTCAGAACCACTGAGTCAGCATCCTACTATCGTACTGTTACTACCCCATAAGGGTTCAGAACCACTGAGTCAGCATCCTACTGTTACAATCCCATAAGGGTTCAGAACCACTGAGTCAGCATCCTACTATCATACTGTTACTACCCCATAAGGGTTCAGAACCACTGAGTCAGCAACCTACTATCATTCTGTTACTATCCCATAAGGGTTCAGAACCACTGAGTCAGCATCCTACTATCATACTGTTACTACCCCATAAGGGTTCAGAACCACTGAGTCAGCATCCTACTATCATTATGTTACTACCCCATAAGGGTTCAGAACCACTGAGTCAGCATCCTACTGTTACAACCCCATAAGGGTTCAGAACCACTGAGTCAGCATCCTACTATCATACTGTTACTACACCATAAGGGTTCAGAACCACTGAGTCAGCATCATACTGTTACTACCCCATAAGGGTTCAGAACCACTGAGTCAGCATCCTACTATCATACTGTTACTAACCCATAAGGATTCAGAACCACTGAGTCAGCATCCTACTATCATTCTGTTACTACCCCATAAGGGTTCAGAACCACTGAGTAAGCATCCTACTGTTACAACCCCATAAGGGTTCAGAACCACTGAGTCAGCATCCTACTATCATACTGTTACTACCCCATAAGGGTTCAGAACCACTGAGTCAGCATCCTACTGTCATACTGTTACTACCCCATAAGGGTTCAGAACCACTGAGTCAGCATCCTACTGTTACAACCCCATAAGGGTTCAGAACCACTGAGTCAGCATCCTACTATCATTCTGTTACTACCCCATAAGGGTTCAGAACCACTGAGTCAGCATCCTACTATCATTCTGTTACTACCCCATAAGGGTTCAGAACCACTGAGTCAGCATCCTACTATCATTCTGTTACTACCCCATAAGGGTTCAGAACCACTGAGTCAGCATCCTACTATCATTCTGTTACTACCCCATAAGGGTTCAGAACCACTGAGTCAGCATCATACTGTTACTACCCCATAAGGGTTCAGAACCACTGAGTCAGCATCCTACTATCATTCTGTTACTACCCCATAAGGGTTCAGAACCACTGAGTCAGCATCCTACTATCATTCTGTTACTACCCCATAAGGGTTCAGAACCACTGAGTCAGCATCCTACTATCATTCTGTTACTACCCCATAAGGGTTCAGAACCACTGAGTCAGCATCCTACTATCATACTGTTACTACCCCATAAGGGTTCAGAACCACTGACTCAGCATCCTACTATCATACTGTTACTACCCCATAAGGGTTCAGAACCACTGAGTCAGCATCCTACTGTTACAACCCCATAAGGGTTCAGAACCACTGAGTCAGCATCCTACTATCATACTGTTACTACCCCATAAGGGTTCAGAACCACTGAGTCAGCATCCTACTGTTACAACCCCATAAGGGTTCAGAACCACTGAGTCAGCATCCTACTATCATTCTGTTACTACCCCATAAGGGTTCAGAACCACTGAGTCAGCATCCTACTATCATTCTGTTACTACCCCATAAGGGTTCAGAACCACTGAGTCAGCATCCTACTATCATTCTGTTACTACCCCATAAGGGTTCAGAACCACTGAGTCAGCATCCTACTATCATTCTGTTACTACCCCATAAGGGTTCAGAACCACTGAGCCAGCATCCTACTATCATTCTGTTACTACCCCATAAGGGTTCAGAACCACTGAGTCAGCATCCTACTATCATTCTGTTACTACCCCATAAGGGTTCAGAACCACTGAGTCAGCATCCTACTATCCTACTGTTACTACCCCATAAGGGTTCAGAACCACTGAGTCAGCATCATACTGTTACTACCCCATAAGGGTTCAGAACCACTGAGTCAGCACCCTACTGTCATACTGTTACAACCCCATAAGGGTTCAGAACCACTGAGTAAGCATCATACTATCATACTGTTACTACCCCATAAGGGTTCAGAACCACTGAGTCAGCATCCTACTATCATACTGTTACTACCCCATAAGGGTTCAGAACCACTGAGTCAGCATCATACTGTTACTACCCCATAAGGGTTCAGAACCACTGAGTCAGCATCCTACTATCATACTGTTACTACCCCATAAGGGTTCAGAACCACTGAGCCAGCATCCTACTATCATACCGTTACTACCCCATAAGGGTTCAGAACCACTGAGTCAGCATCCTACTGTTACTACCCCATAAGGGTTCAGAACCACTGAGTCAGCATCCTACTATCATACTGTTACTAGCCAATAAGGGATCAGAACCACTGAGTCAGCATCCTACTATCATACTGTTACTACCCCATAAGGGTTCAGAACCACTGAGTCAGCAGCCTACTATCATACTGTTACTACCCCATAAGAGTTCAGAACCACTGAGTCAGCATCCTACTGTTACAATCCCATAAGGGTTCAGAACCACTGAGTCAGCATCCTACTATCATACTGTTACTACCCCATAAGGGTTCAGAACCACTGAGTCAGCATCCTACTGTTACAACACCATAAGGGTTCAGAACCACTGAGTCAGCATCCTACTATCATACTGTTACTACCCCATAAGGGTTCAGAACCACTGAGTCAGCATCCTACTGTTACAACCCCATAAGGGTTCAGAACCACTGAGTCAGCATCCTACTATCATTCTGTTACTACCCCATAAGGGTTCAGAACCACTGAGTCAGCATCCTACTATCATTCTGTTACTACCCCATAAGGGTTCAGAACCACTGAGTCAGCATCCTACTATCATTCTGTTACTACCCCATAAGGGTTCAGAACCACTGAGTCAGCATCCTACTATCATTCTGTTACTACCCCATAAGGGTTCAGAACCACTGAGTCAGCATCCTACTATCATTCTGTTACTACCCCATAAGGGTTCAGAACCACTGAGTCAGCATCCTACTATCATTCTGTTACTACCCCATAAGGGTTCAGAACCACTGAGTCAGCATCCTACTATCCTACTGTTACTACCCCATAAGGGTTCAGAACCACTGAGTCAGCATCATACTGTTACTACCCCATAAGGGTTCAGAACCACTGAGTCAGCATCCTACTGTCATACTGTTACAACCCCATAAGGGTTCAGAACCACTGAGTAAGCATCATACTGTTACTACCCCATAAGGGTTCAGAACCACTGAGTCAGCATCCTACTATCATACTGTTACTACCCCATAAGGGTTCAGAACCACTGAGTCAGCATCCTACTATCATACTGTTACTACCCCATAAGGGTTCAGAACCACTGAGTCAGCATCATACTGTTACTACCCCATAAGGGTTCAGAACCACTGAGTCAGCATCCTACTATCATACTGTTACTACCCCATAAGGGTTCAGAACCACTGAGTCAGCATCCTACTATCATACTGTTACTACCCCATAAGGGTTCAGAACCACTGAGTCAGCATCCTACTGTTACAATCCCATAAGGGTTCAGAACCACTGAGTCAGCATCCTACTATCATACTGTTACTACCCCATAAGGGTTCAGAACCACTGAGTCAGCATCCTACTGTTACAACCCCATAAGGGTTCAGAACCACTGAGTCAGCATCCTACTATCATACTGTTACTACACCATAAGGGTTCAGAACCACTGAGTCAGCATCCTACTATCATACTGTTACTACCCCATAAGGGTTCAGAACCACTGAGTCAGCATCCTACTATCATACTGTTACTACCCCATAAGGGTTCAGAACCACTGAGTCAGCATCCTGCTATCATACTGTTACTACCCCATAAGGGTTCAGAACCACTGAGTCAGCATCCTACTGTTTTTACCCCATAAGGGTTCAGAACCACTGAGTCAGCATCCTACTATCATACTGTTACTAGCCCATAAGGGATCAGAACCACTGAGTCAGCATCCTACTATCATACTGTTACTACCCCATAAGGGTTCAGAACCACTGAGTCAGCATCCTACTATCATACTGTTACTAGCCCATAAGGGATCAGAACCACTGAGTCAGCATCCTACTATCATACTGTTACTACCCCATAAGGGATCAGAACCACTGAGTCAGCATCCTACTATCATACTGTTACTACCCCATAAGGGTTCAGAACCACTGAGTCAGCATCCTACTATCATACTGTTACTACCCCATAAGGGTTCAGAACCACTGAGTCAGCATCCTACTATCATACTGTTACTACCCCATAAGGGTTCAGAACCACTGAGTCAGCATTCTACTATCATACTGTTACTACCCCATAAGGGTTCAGAACCACTGAGTCAGCATCATACTGTTACTACCCCATAAGGGTTCAGAACCACTGAGTCAGCATCCTACTATCATTCTGTTACTACCCCATAAGGGTTCAGAACCACTGAGTCAGCATCCTACTATCATACTGGTACTACCCCATAAGGGTTCAGAACCACTGAGTCAGCATCCTACTATCATACTGTTACTACCCCATAAGGGTTCATAACCACTGAGTCAGCATCCTACTATCATTCTGTTACTACCCCATAAGGGTTCAGAACCACTGAGTCAGCATCCTATTATCATTCTGTTACTACCCCATAAGGGTTCAGAACCACTGAGTCAGCATCCTACTATCATTCTGTTACTACCCCATAAGGGTTCAGAACCACTGAGTCAGCATCCTACTATCATCCTGTTACTACCCCATAAGGGTTCAGAACCACTGAGTCAGCATCCTACTATCATTATGTTACTACCCCATAAGGGTTCAGAACCACTGAGTCAGCATCCTACTATCATACTGTTACTACCCCATAAGGGTTCAGAACCACTGACTCAGCATCCTACTATCATACTGTTACTACCCCATAAGGGTTCAGAACCACTGAGTCAGCATCCTATTGTTACAACCCCATAAGGGTTCAGAACCACTGAGTCAGCATCCTACTATCATACTGTTACTACCCCATAAGGGTTCAGAACCACTGAGTCAGCATCCTACTGTTACAACCCCATAAGGGTTCAGAACCACTGAGTCAGCATCCTACTATCATTCTGTTACTACCCCATAAGGGTTCAGAACCACTGAGTCAGCATCCTACTATCATTCTGTTACTACCCCATAAGGGTTCAGAACCACTGAGTCAGCATCCTACTATCATTCTGTTACTACCCCATAAGGGTTCAGAACCACTGAGTCAGCATCCTACTATCATTCTGTTACTACCCCATAAGGGTTCAGAACCACTGAGTCAGCATCCTACTATCATTCTGTTACTACCCCATAAGGGTTCAGAACCACTGAGTCAGCATCCTACTATCATTCTGTTACTACCCCATAAGGGTTCAGAACCACTGAGTCAGCATCCTACTATCATTCTGTTACTACCCCATAAGGGTTCAGAACCACTGAGTCAGCATCCTACTATCATTCTGTTACTACCCCATAAGGGTTCAGAACCACTGAGTCAGCATCCTATTTTCATTCTGTTACTACCCCATAAGGGTTCAGAACCACTGAGTCAGCATCCTACTATCATTCTGTTACTACCCCATAAGGGTTCAGAACCACTGAGTCAGCATCCTACTATCATTCTGTTACTACCCCATAAGGGTTCAGAACCACTGAGTCAGCATCCTACTATCATTATGTTACTACCCCATAAGGGTTCAGAACCACTGAGTCAGCATCCTACTATCATACTGTTACTACCCCATAAGGGTTCAGAACCACTGACTCAGCATCCTACTATCATACTGTTACTACCCCATAAGGGTTCAGAACCACTGAGTCAGCATCCTACTGTTACAACCCCATAAGGGTTCAGAACCACTGAGTCAGCATCCTACTATCATACTGTTACTACCCCATAAGGGTTCAGAACCACTGAGTCAGCATCCTACTGTTACAACCCCATAAGGGTTCAGAACCACTGAGTCAGCATCCTACTATCATTCTGTTACTACCCCATAAGGGTTCAGAACCACTGAGTCAGCATCCTACTATCATTCTGTTACTACCCCATAAGGGTTCAGAACCACTGAGTCAGCATCCTACTATCATTATGTTACTACCCCATAAGGGTTCAGAACCACTGAGTCAGCATCCTACTATCATACTGTTACTACCCCATAAGGGTTCAGAACCACTGAGTCAGCATCCTACTATCATACTGTTACTACCCCATAAGGGTTCAGAACCACTGAGTCAGCATCCTACTGTTACAACCCCATAAGGGTTCAGAACCACTGAGTCAGCATCCTACTATCATACTGTTACTACCCCATAAGGGTTCAGAACCACTGAGTCAGCATCCTACTGTTACAACCCCATAAGGGTTCAGAACCACTGAGTCAGCATCCTACTATCATTCTGTTACTACCCCATAAGGGTTCAGAACCACTGAGTCAGCATCCTACTATCATTCTGTTACTACCCCATAAGGGTTCAGAACCACTGAGTCAGCATCCTACTATCATTCTGTTACTACCCCATAAGGGTTCAGAACCACTGAGTCAGCATCCTACTATCATACTGTTACTACCCCATAAGGGATCAGAACCACTGAGTCAGCATCCTACTATCATACTGTTACTACCCCATAAGGGTTCAGAACCACTGAGTCAGCATCCTACTATCATTCTGTTACTACCCCATAAGGGTTCAGAACCACTGAGTCAGCATCCTACTATCATTCTGTTACTACCCCATAAGGGTTCAGAACCACTGAGTCAGCATCCTACTATCATACTGGTACTACCCCATAAGGGTTCAGAACCACTGAGTCAGCATCCTACTATCATTCTGTTACTACCCCATAAGGGTTCAGAACCACTGAGTCAGCATCCTACTATCATACTGTTACTACCCCATAAGGGTTCAGAACCACTGAGTCAGCATCCTACTATCATACTGTTACTACCCCATAAGGGTTCAGAACCACTGAGTCAGCATCCTACTATCATACTGTTACTACCCCATAAGGGTTCAGAACCACTGAGTCAGCATCCTACTATCATACTGTTACTACCCCATAAGGGATCAGAACCACTGAGTCAGCATCCTACTATCATTCTGTTACTACCCCATAAGGGTTCAGAACCACTGAGTCAGCATCCTACTATCATTCTGTTACTACCCCATAAGGGTTCAGAACCACTGAGTCAGCATCCTACTATCATTCTGTTACTACCCCATAAGGGTTCAGAACCACTGAGTCAGCATCCTACTATCATACTGTTACTACCCCATAAGGGATCAGAACCACTGAGTCAGCATCCTACTATCATACTGTTACTACCCCATAAGGGTTCAGAACCACTGAGTCAGCATCCTACTATCATTCTGTTACTACCCCATAAGGGTTCAGAACCACTGAGTCAGCATCCTACTATCATACTGTTACTACCCCATAAGGGTTCAGAACCACTGAGTCAGCATCCTACTATCATACTGTTACTACCCCATAAGGGATCAGAACCACTGAGTCAGCATCCTACTATCATACTGTTACTACCCCATAAGGGTTCAGAACCACTGAGTCAGCATCCTACTATCATTCTGTTACTACCCCATAAGGGTTCAGAACCACTGAGTCAGCATCCTACTATCATTCTGTTACTACCCCATAAGGGTTCAGAACCACTGAGTCAGCATCCTACTATCATACTGGTACTACCCCATAAGGGTTCAGAACCACTGAGTCAGCATCCTACTATCATTCTGTTACTACCCCATAAGGGTTCAGAACCACTGAGTCAGCATCCTACTATCATACTGTTACTACCCCATAAGGGTTCAGAACCACTGAGTCAGCATCCTACTATCATACTGTTACTACCCCATAAGGGTTCAGAACCACTGAGTCAGCATCCTACTATCATACTGTTACTACCCCATAAGGGTTCAGAACCACTGAGTCAGCATCCTACTATCATACTGTTACTACCCCATAAGGGATCAGAACCACTGAGTCAGCATCCTACTATCATACTGTTACTACCCCATAAGGGATCAGAACCACTGAGTCAGCATCCTACTATCATACTGTTACTACCCCATAAGGGTTCAGAACCACTGAGTCAGCATCCTACTATCATACTGTTACTACCCCATAAGGGTTCAGAACCATTGAGTCAGCATCCTACTATCATACTGTTACTACACCATAAGGATTCAGAACCACTGAGTCAGCATCCTACTATCATTCTGTTACTACCCCATAAGGGTTCAGAACCACTGAGTCAGCATCCTACTATCATACTGTTACTACCCCATAAGGGTTCAGAACCACTGAGTCAGCATCCTACTATCATACTGTTACTACCCCATAAGGGTTCAGAACCACTGAGTCAGCATCCTACTATCATACTGTTACTACCCCATAAGGGTTCAGAACGACTGAGTCAGCATCCTACTGTTTTTACCCCATAAGGGTTCAGAACCACTGAGTCAGCATCCTACTATCATACTGTTACTACCCCATAAGGGTTCAGAACCACTGAGTCAGCATCCTACTATCATACTGTTACTAGCCCATAAGGGATCAGAACCACTGAGTCAGCATCCTACTATCATACTGTTACTACCCCATAAGGGTTCAGAACCACTGAGTCAGCATCCTACTATCATACTGTTACTACCCCATAAGGGTTCAGAACCACTGAGTCAGCATCCTACTATCATACTGTTACTACCCCATAAGGGATCAGAACCACTGAGTCAGCATCCTACTATCATACTGTTACTACCCCATAAGGGTTCAGAACCACTGAGTAAGCATCCTACTGTTACAACCCCATAAGGGTTCAGAACCACTGAGTCAGCATCCTACTATCATACTGTTACTACCCCATAAGGGTTCAGAACCACTGAGTCAGCATCCTACTATCATACTGTTACTACCCCATAAGGGTTCAGAACCACTGAGTCAGCATCCTACTATCATACTGTTACTACCCCATAAGGGTTCAGAACCACTGAGTCAGCATCCTACTATCATACTGTTACTACCCCATAAGGGTTCAGAACCACTGAGTCAGCATCCTACTATCATACTGTTACTACCCCATAAGGGTTCAGAACCACTGAGTCAGCATCCTACTATCATACTGTTACTACCCCATAAGGGATCAGAACCACTGAGTCAGCATCCTACTATCATACTGTTACTACCCCATAAGGGATCAGAACCACTGAGTCAGCATCCTACTATCATACTGTTACTACCCCATAAGGGTTCAGAACCACTGAGTCAGCATCATACTGTTACTACCCCATAAGGGTTCAGAACCACTGAGTCAGCATCCTACTATCATTCTGTTACTACCCCATAAGGGATCAGAACCACTGAGTCAGCATCCTACTATCATACTGTTACTACCCCATAAGGGATCAGAACCACTGAGTCAGCATCCTACTATCATAATGTTACTACCCCATAAGGGATCAGAACCACTGAGTCAGCATCCTACTATCATACTGTTACTACCCCATAAGGGTTCAGAACCACTGAGTCAGCATCCTACTATCATACTGTTACTACCCCATAAGGGTTCAGAACCACTGAGTCAGCATCCTACTATCATACTGTTACTACCCCATAAGGGATCAGAACCACTGAGTCAGCATCCTACTATCATAATGTTACTACCCCATAAGGGTTCAGAACCACTGAGTCAGCATCCTACTATCATTCTGTTACTACCCCATAAGGGTTCAGAACCACCAGGAATGGGAAAAAAATTCAGTCTCTCGATGTGCAAAACTGATAGAGACATACCCCAAGCGACTTACAGCTGTAATCGCAGCAAAAGGTGGCGCTACAAAGTATTAACTTAAGGGGGCTGAATAATTTTGCACGCCCAATTTTTCAGTTTTTGATTTGTTAAAAAAAATTGAAATATCCAATAAATGTTGTTCCACTTCATGATTAATCCCACTTGTTGTTGATTCTTCACAAAAAAATACAGTTTTATATCTTTATGTTTGAAGCCTGAAATGTGGCAAAAGGTCGCAAAGTTCAAGGGGGCCGAATACTTTCGCAAGGCACTGTATCTGTCTAGATTGGAGCTGTTGCTGCTAAAATACAATGAATAATTTTCATTCTGAACTGGAATAAACTGATTGATCACACATCACACAGATGTAGACTAGAAAACACACACAGTCATAATGAGAGGTGAAGCTCCAACAAGCAGGTCTATTCTGGGCTCAGTTTTAAGGACATTACCTCTATATCTGGTAATGTCCTTAATAATGTACGTTCAGAGACAGGCAGCAACATGGAGGAGTCCAGCTCTGAACCCCTAACTCTCTCTCTCTCTCAAACAAACATCTCTGATTCTAAACTAGTTGTAGGCCTATCTTTTGTCATGTAGTGCCGTTGTACCCCTACATTATTAGTGTACCTAAGGGGACAGAGAGGTATTATAAACATACCTAAATTGACAAAAGAGGTGCTGGATGCCTACCTTCGGTAACAGAGATATGCTATAAGCCTACCTTCGGTAACAGAGATATGCTATAAGCCTACCTTCGGTAACAGAGATGTGTTGGAAGCCTACCTTCGGTAACAGAGATATATTGGAAGCCTACCTTCGGTAGCAGAGATATATTGGAAGCCTACCTTTGGTAACAGAGATATGTTGGAAGCCTATCTTCGGTAACAGAGATATGTTGTAAGCCTACCTTCGGTAACAGAGATGTGTTGGAAGCCTACCTTCGGTAACAGAGATGTGTTGGAAGCCTACCTTCGGTAACAGAGATATGTTGGAAGCTTACCTTCGGTAACAGAGATATATTGAAAGCCTACCTTCGGTAACAGAGATGTGTTGGAAGCCTACCTTCAGTAACAGAGATATATTGGAAGCCTACCTTCAGTAACAGAGATGTGATGGAAGCCTACCTTCGGTAACAGAGATATGTTGGAAGCCTACCTTCGGTAACAGAGATATGTTGGAAGCCTACCTTCGGTAACAGAGATATATTGTAAGCCTACCTTCGGTAACAGAGATATGTTGGAAGCCTACCTTCGGTAACAGAGATATATTGGAAGCCTACCTTCGGTAACAGAGATGTGTTGGAAGCCTACCTTCGGTAACAGAGATATGTTGTAAGTCTACCTTCGGTAACAGAGATATATTGGAAGCCTACCTTCGGTAACAGAGATATGTTGGAAGCCTACCTTCGGTAACAGAGATATATTGGAAGCCTACCTTCGGTAACAGAGATATGTTGTAAGTCTACCTTCTGTAACAGAGATATGTTGGAAGCCTACCTTCGGTAACAGAGATATGTTGGAAGCCTACCTTCGGTAACAGAGATGTGTTGGAAGCCTACCTTCGGTAACAGAGATGTGTTGGAAGCCTACCTTCGGTAACAGAGATGTGTTGGAAATCTACCTTCGGTAACAGAGATATATTGGAAGTCTACCTTCGGTAACAGAGATGTGTTGGAAGCCCATCTTTGCAAACTAAATGGCGCTCTAGGTCTACGTAACTTGACAGAGTTATAATACGCAAACATAATCTAACATAGAGGTATTATAAACCTACCTAATGTGACATAGAGCCATTATAGACCTACTTAAGGTAAAATATATGTATTATAAGCTTTGATTATATAGTGGTATTATAAACCTACTTAAGGTGACATAGAGCCATTATAAACCTACTTAAGGTAGAATAGATGTGTTATAAACCTACTTAAGGTGACATAGAGATAGCTGTTATAAACCTATGTAAGGTAACATAGTGATGTTATAAACCTACATATGGTGACAGAGGTGTTATAAACCTACTTAAGATAACAGAAGTGTTATAAACCTACTTAAGATAACAGAGGTGTTATAAACCTACTTAAGGTGACATAGAGCTATTATAAACCTATGTAAGGTAACATAGTGATATTATAAACCTACATATGGTGACAGAGGTGTTATAAACCTACTTAAGATAACAGAGGTGTTATAAACCTACTTAAGGTAAAAAAGGTGTTATAAGCCTACTTAAGGTAGAATAGGTAGAATATATGTGTTATAAACCTATGTAAGGTAACATAGTGATATTATAAACCTACATATGGTGACAGAGGTGTTATAGACATACTTAAGATAACAGAGGTGTTATAAACCTACTTAAGGTAAAAAAAAAAAGGTGTTATAAGCCTACCTTCGGTGACGTAGTCTCGCAGGAAGCTGTGGTTGACTTTGGAGCTCTCGGTGTCCTCCCCCATTGAAAGCAAAGGAAGGGGGATCCGACCTGGACCAATCAGAGCTCTCTCTCCCCTCCCAGGCTCTGCCCATACTGCTGGGGCCTAGCGCAGTGGCCTGGGGCAAGGCATCGTGGGATATGGAGGGGCGGAGGAATAGAGAGGATAGAGGGAAGAGAGGGAGAGGTGTGGTGAGGATGGAGAGAGAGAGAGGGGGAAGAGAGGGAAGGAGTTTGGTGAGGTGTGGAGAGGGACGGAAGGGTGAACAGGAGAGGGGGTGGAGAGAGAGAGAGAGAGAGAGGGAGAGAGAGATTAGGTAGAAAAGGATGAGAGGGGAGGGGACCTGAGAGAAGGTGGATCGCCCACACACACTCCCACAGCACGCGGCGTGACCTCTGATAAAAACACACACCACTACACACACCACTACACACACCACTACACACACCAGGCCAGCAAGAGAAGTCCCGAAACAATGAGAAATCCACTGATATGCTGTTAGAGAGAGTCGTCCATTTGTCTGCCTGTGACTGTGTGAGAGAAAGAGAGGGAGAGAGTAGCACTCCTCCGTGATAATATCCACTGCGCTGCAGTATTTCCTTGGTAACAAACAGGAACAGGAACTGTAGCAGTAGTAGTATTTCCTTGGTAACAAACAGGAACAGGAATTGTAGCAGTAGTAGTATTTCCTTG
The DNA here is from genome assembly GCF_057628025.1 of Oncorhynchus mykiss. Classification (NCBI taxonomy): domain Eukaryota; kingdom Metazoa; phylum Chordata; class Actinopteri; order Salmoniformes; family Salmonidae; genus Oncorhynchus; species Oncorhynchus mykiss. Next base: position 3,299,952 of record NC_143040.1, read on the forward strand.
GTAACAAACAGGAACAGGAATTGTAGCAGTAGTAGTATTTCCTTGGTAACAAACAGGAACAGGAATTGTAGCAGTAGTAGTATTTCCTTGGTAACAAACAGGAACAGGAATTGTAGCAGTAGTAGTATTTCCTTGGTAACAAACAGGAACAGGAACTGTAGCAGTAGTAGTATTTCCTTGGTAACAAACAGGAACTGTAGCAGTAGTAATAGTAGCAGGAGTATTTCCTTGGTAACAAACAGGAACAGGAACTGTAGTAGCAGCAGTAGTATTTCCTTGGTAACAAACAGGAACAGGAATTGTAGCAGCAGCAGTAGTAGCAGGAGTATTTCCTTGGTAACAAACAGGAACAGGAATTGTAGCAGCAGCGGTAGTAGCAGCAGTATTTCCTTGTTAACAAACAGGAACAGGAACTGTAGCAGTAGTAGTTCTTGGTCTCAGAGTGTGGAAGTCCTTGAAGGAGAGCGCAGGAGAACAGGATCTCTGCTACTCGAGGAAGAGGAGGAAGAGGAGACAAGGCCTCGACACACCTTCCTACGTTCTGCCTGTCGGCTTGTTTTGCCTGCCTGTCTCTCTGCCTGCGTGTCGGTCTGCCTGTGTGTCTCTCTGCCTGTCTGTCTGTCTGCTGCTGCTATGTCCTCTGTACTGCAGTGTCACTGAGCAGGCAGGCAGGCAGGGGCACGTGTGTCTCTGTGTGGAGAGGAAAGGAGAGAGAGAGAGAGAGAAAGAGAGAGAGAGAGAGAGAGAAGGGTGGCGGGATGCGCGAAAAGGAGAGAGGGAGAAAGCGAGAGTAGAGGATGCTGTGGGTCTGTCGCTGCAGCCTCTTTCCAGCTTAGCCAACCAGAGCACAGCTCTCAGTCACGACTCCGCCCACTGCAGGTGATGAGAGGGAAGTGACCGGCAGAGGGAACAGTGGAGAGAACGAGAGGAGAGGAGGAGGAGGAGAGAGAGGGAGGTCTGAATACCCATACCAGTGTACCACATACTTCAATTGCATACTATGCACTCATCGTTGCGTACTATTTAGCACGTAGCGTTTAGCAAATGTTACGCAGTAGCGGCTCCTGATTGGCTGAGTAGGTGGGGCGGGGCCGAGTGCGAGTGGATTTTTCCAAATTCAACAGACATGCATCATGTTAACCAGCCTGATTATAGCTCATTTCCAATTAGATCAATGTCTCTAAACTGTGAATAGAATAGCAATGGAGTTATAGACCTCCTCAGGCTGGTTATAGACCTCCTCAGGCTGGTTATAGACCTCCTCAGGTTGGATATAGCCTCCTCAGGCTGGTTATAGACCTCCTTGGGCTGGTTATAGACCTCCTCAGGCTGGTTATAGACAGACTATCACATTCAACCTAATAGAGTTATAGACCATCTCAGGCTAGATATAGACCTCCTCAGGCTGGTTATAGACCTCCTCAGGCTGGTTATAGACCTCCGCAGGCTGATTATAGACCTCCTCAGGCTGGTTATAGACAGACTGTCATATTCAACCTAATGGAGTTATAGACCTCCTCAGGCTGGTTATAGACCTCCTCAGGCTGGTTATAGACCTACTCAGGTTGGTTATAGACCTCCTCAGACTGGTTATAGACCTCCTCAGGCTGGTTATAGACCTCCTCAGGCTGGTTATAGACCTCCTCAGGCTGGTTATAGACAGACTATCACATTCAACCTAATGGAGTTATAGACCTACTCATGCTGGTTATAGACCTCCTCAGGCTGGTTATAGACCTCCTCAGGCTGGTTATAGACAGACAATCACATTCACCCTAATGGAGTTATAGACCTACTCATGCTGGTTATAGACCTCCTCAGGCTGGTTATAGACCTACTCATGCTGGTTATAGACCTCCTCAGGCTGGTTATTGACAGACTATCACATTCAACCTAATGGAGTTATAGACCTACTCAGGCAGGTTATAGACCTCCTCAGGCTGGTTATAGACCTCCTCAGGCTGGTTATAGACAGACTATCACATTCAACCTAATGGAGTTATAGACCTCCTCAGGCTGGTTATAGACCTCCTCAGGCTGGTTATAGACCTCCTCAGGCTGGTTATAGACAGACAATCACATTCACCCTAATGGAGTTATAGACCTACTCATGCTGGTTATAGACCTCCTCGGGCTGGTTAAAGACAGACTATCACATTCAACCTAATGGAGTTATAGACCTACTCAGGCAGGTTATAGACCTCCTCAGGCTGGTTATAGACCTCCTCAGGCTGGTTATAGACCTACTCAGGCAGGTTATAGACCTACTCATGCTGGTTATAGACCTCCTCAGGCTGGTTATAGACCTCCTCAGGCTGGTTATAGACCTCCTCAGGCTGGTTATAGACAGACTATCACATTCAACCTAATGGAGTTATAGACCTACTCAGGCTGGTTATAGACCTCCTCAGGCTGGTTATAGACCTCCTCAGGCTGGTTATAGACCTCCTCAGGCTGGTTATAGACAGACTATCACATTCAACCTAATGGAGTTATAGACCTACTCAGGCTGGTTATAGACCTCCTCAGGCTGGTTATAGACAGACTATCACATTCAACCTAATGGAGTTATAGACCTACTCAGGCTGGTTATAGACCTCCTCAGGCTGGTTATAGACCTCCTCAGGCTGGTTATAGACCTCCTCAGGCTGGTTATAGACAGACTATCACATTCAACCTAATGGAGTTATAGACCTACTCAGGCTGGTTATAGACCTCCTCATGCTGGTTATTGACAGACTATCACATTCAACCTAATGGAGTTATAGACCTACTCAGGCAGGTTATAGACCTCCTCAGGCTGGTTATAGACCTACTCTGGCTGGTTATAGACAGACTATGACATTCAACCTAATGAAGTTATAGACCTCCTCAGGCTGGGGATAGACCTACTCAGGCTGGTTATAGACCTCCTCAGGCTGGTTATAGACCTCCTCATGCTGGTTATAGACCTCCTCAGGCTGGTTATAGACAAACTATCACATTCAACCTAATGGAGTTAGAGACCTCCACAGGCTGGTTATAGACCTCCTCAGGCTGGTTATAGACAGACTATCACATTCAACCTAATGGAGTTATAGACCTCCTCAGGCTTGTTATAGACCTCCTCAGGCTGGTTATATACCTCCTCAGGCTGGTTGTAGACCTCCTCAGGCTGGTTATAGACCTCCTCAGGCTGGTTATAGACCTCCTCAGGCTGGTTATAGGCAGACTATCACATTCAACCTAATGAAGTTAGAGACCTACTCATGCTGGTCATAGACCTCCTCAGGCTGATTATAGACCTCCTCAGGCTTGTTATAGACCTCCTCAGGCTGGTTATAGACCTCCTCAGGCTTGTTATAGACATCCTCAGGCTGGTTATAGACATCCTCAGGCTGGTTATAGACCTCCTCAGGCTGGCTATAGACCTCCTCAGGCTGGTTATAGACCTCCTCTGGCTGGTTATAGACCTCCTCAGGCTGGTTATAGACCTACTTAGGCTGGTTATATACCTACTTAGGCTGGTTATAGACCTCCTCAGGCTGGTTTTAGACCTCCTCAAGCTGGTTATAGACCTACTTAGGCTGGTTATAGACCTCCTCAGGCTGATTATAGACAGATGGAGATCACAGACATGGTAAACGCTGCAGATGTTGTCTCAATGGGAAATTACCTTTATGGACTACCTGACTTGACCGAAAGGAGACATCTATAAACAGGTGATTATAAAAACACATGGACTACCTGACTTGATGGAAAGGAGACATCTATAAACAGGTGATTATAAAAACACATGGACTACCTGACTTGATGGAAAGGAGGCATCTATAAACAGGTGATTATAAAAACACATGGACTACCTGACTTGATGGAAAGGAGACATCTATAAACAGGTGATTATAATAACACATGGACTACCTGACTTGATGGAAAGGAGACATCTATAAACAGGTGATTATAATAACACATGGACTACCTGACTTGTTAGAAAGGAGACATCTATAAACAGGTGATTATAATAACACATGGACTACCTGACTTGATGGAAAGGAGACATCTATAAAGAATAAACAGGTGGTTATAATAACACATGGACTACCTGACTTGATTGAAATGAGACATCTATAAACAGGTGATTATAATAACACATGGACTACCTGACTTGGTGGAAAGGAGACATCTATAAACAGGTGATTATAATAGCACATGGACTACCTGACTTGATGGAAAGGAGACATCTATAAAGAATAAACAGGTGATTATAATAACACATGGACTACCTGACTTGGTGGAAAGGAGACATCTATAAACAGGTGATTATAATAACACATGGACTACCTGACTTGGTGGAAAGGAGACATCTATAAACAGGTGATTATAATAGCAGGTGATTATAAAGACCTGTGTTATCCCAAACCCCGTGTTATCCCAAAACCCCATGTTACCCCAATCCCCATGTTACCCCAAACCCCATGTTACCCCAAACCCCATGTTACCCCATGTTAACCCAAACCCCATGTTACCCCAAACCCCATGTTACCCCAAACCCCATGTTACCCCATGTTAACCCAAACCCCATGTTACCCCATGTTACCCCATGTTAACCCAAACCCCATGTTACCCCATGTTACCCCATGTTATCCCATGTTAACCCAAACCCCATGTTACCCCAAACCTCATGTTACCCCATGTTACCCCAAACCCCATGTTACCCCATGTTACCCCAAACCCCATGTAACCATACAGGCTGCATATCTTTAAAGTTATATATCTGGAAAACTTGATTGCTGACAAGCAAAACATTTAGGGACGATATCAACAATGGACTAATCAAACAAATACCAAAATATATTTTGAGGTGGTTTTCCTTTAAGGTTTTCCATCTCATTTTATACATCGTTGCTTTCCTGACCATCGATTTGAAAACACAAAACTGACCTGAGATCAGCATGTAGGGTCAGCTTCATCCTACTCCTACTCTTATTTAAAACACAAAACTGACCTGAGATCAGTATGTAGGGTCAGCTTCATCCTACTCCTACTCCGATGTTAAAACACAAGACTGACCTGAGATCAGCATGTAGGGCCAGCTTCATCCTACTCCTACTCCGATGTTAAAACACAAGACTGACCTGAGATCAGTATGTAGGGCCAGCTTTATCCTACTCCTACTCCGATGTTAAAACACAAGACTGACCTGAGATGAGTATGTAGGGCCAGCTTCATCCTACTCCTCCTATTTTAAAACACAAAACTGACCTGAGATCAGTATGTAGGGCCAGCTTCATCCTACTCCTCCTATTTTAAAACACAAAACTGACCTGAGATCAGTATGTAGGGCCAGCTTCATCCTACTCCGTCCCCCTGGGCTGCTCTCTCCTCTCCCGGCCTCAGCTCTGGAGCTCAGAGAGACCATCTCCATGACATTGACATAAAGATCCATGCTGCTCACCCTGTTCACTCTCTTCTGCCTCCTGGTGGTCTAGGGAGACACAGCACCAACTGTCAGACATTAATAAGAGTCAGACATTTACTGTCACGGCTGAGTAAATGTCTTCACCTTGTAGTACAGGTGGTGATGTGATGTGGTCATGTAACAGTGCTAGCCACCCTCCCTCACAGGGCAACATGAGTAGTGGGCCTACAGTCACTGAGAACGTGGAGATGAGTAGAGAATTTCACTGAGATAACACTAAAATACAAAAGCATTCTGGGATATTTAAGTTGCATTCGATTCCCACTGAAGAGCTAAACAGTCACTGTTTTGCAGAGGAAGTTGTATGAATGAAGGAAATCAGATGAATATCAATGATAATATCTTTGTTATTACCTGAGCAGATCACTGTGAGTCCACCGAAGGAGTTCATGTGTTCTTCAACATTCCCTCAGTGAAGGTTCAGATCCCATAACAGTAAACTCCAAACCCTCTAGTGATGTTTCCAAGTAGTTCTGAAACAGTGGAGCCACAGCACAGCTGTCTACACACTACTACAGCTGCAGGCGTCCTGGCCAAGCCCCAGTCTTCAGCTCCCACTGTCCTGGTCGTACCACTGCACAGCACAGCTGTCTACACACTACTGCAGCTGAAGGCGTCCTGGCCAAGCCCCAGTCTTCATCTCCCACTGTCCTGGTCGTACCACTGCACAGCACAGTTGTCTACACACTACTACAGCTGCAGGCGTCCTGGCCAGGCCCCAGTCTTCATCTCCCACTGTCCTGGTCGTACCACTGCACAGCACAGCTGTCTACACACTACTACAGCTGCAGGCGTCCTGGCCAGGCCCCAGTCTTCATCTCCCACTGTCCTGGTCGTACTACTGCACAGCACAGCTGTCTACACACTACTACAGCTGCAGGCGTCCTGGCCAGGCCCCAGTCTTCAACTCCCACTGTCCTGGTCGTACCACTGCACAGCTGTCTACACACTACTACAGCTGCAGGCGTCCTGGCCAGGCCCCAGTCTTCAGCTCCCACTGTCCTGGTCGTACCACTGCACAGCTGTCTACACACTACTACAGCTGCAGGCGTCCTGGCCAGGCCCCAGTCTTCAGCTCCCACTGTCCTGGTCGTACCACTGCACAGCACAGCTGTCTACACACTACTACAGCTGCAGGCGTCCTGGCCAGGCCCCAGTCTTCAACTCCCACTGTCCTGGTCGTACCACTGCACAGCTGTCTACACACTACTACAGCTGAAGGCGTCCTGGCCAGGCCCCAGTCTTCATCTCCCACCGTCCTGGTCGTACCACTGCACAGCACAGCTGTCTACACACTACTACAGCTGCAGGCGTCCTGGCCAGGCCACAGTCTTCATCTCCCACTGTCCTGGTCGTACCACTGCACAGCACAGCTGTCTACACACTACTACAGCTGCAGGCGTCCTGGCCAGGCCACAGTCTTCATCTCCCACTGTCCTGGTCGTACCACTGCACAACACAGCTGTCTACACACTACTACAGCTGCATGCCAGTCTTCAGCTCCACAGTCCTCCACTCTCCCTGGTCGACAGCATAGCGACTGCCTCCTCCCTCCAGCCTCACATCATCAAGCTCTGAGAAAAGAAAAGAGAGAGACAGTAATCTTACTATTTACTCAATAAAACACACCTATATTGTCTCTCATATTCTTCACTCCAGGTGAGAAACAATGTTGACTGAGTGACAAACTGTTTCTTACCTGAGCAGGTGAGTCCAACAGCATTACCAGGTGGGCAGGTGTTGTGTTTTCTGTCTGAGGTGTCACAGTCCAGGAGAAGGGACTCTTTGCCTTTACACTGGAACTCTTTATCCCAGGTCTGACCCTCACCTTCTCCATAGAGCCCCCCCTGTAGAGCTGCAGGAGCCCCACAGCCAACATCCCTACAGACTACCTCTGCATCCTGCCAGTCAAAGTCAGCTTCACACACTGAGGCCCAGGACTGATTGGACATCACATTCACTCTCCAAGAGCAGAGACCAGCTCCATCCACAAGCCGCACAGACTCTGGAGAAAAAGAGTTGGTTGAACATTCAATCAGTTTTGTTGATGACACTGTCAAGGACTAAACACAAATATGTTGGATAAAAGATAGTAGTTTGCTATGTTTGATACTGTAAGAGGTAGAAATGGGTTCTTAGTCACTCAGGATAGGGTTGGGAATAATGCAGGCAGGAGACAGGAATAAGTTCACTTCACTTTATAGAAAATAAACAGCTGGACATCCATCAGGCAGCTTCACTTCAGTACCATCTGAACTACAATGATCTGCCCACGAACATCTCCCATAAACCAATATGACAAACACAAATATAATGTTTAAATACATCTGACATCTCTCCCTCTATTTAAAATTAAATATTGTATAATATACAAATAAATCTTACCTGAACAGATCACATGATGATGATATTCACCGTCACAGACACTACGTCCTCTTCTTATGATGTCACACTCTGTAATAGAAGACTCATTTGCATAACAACCACATGATGATGATATTCACTGTCACAGACACTACGTCCTCTTCTTATGATGTCACACTCTGTAATAGAAGACTCATTTGCATAACAACCACCTAGTCTGACACAGACACTACGTCCTCTTCTTATGATGTCACACTCTGTAATAGAAGACTCATTTGCATAACAACCACCTAGTCTGACTCCTCTTCTTCTCTTTTCAAACAGAGGCCCTCTAGATTCAGCTACATCATTCCCACAGTCTCAGCTCTCTTACACACACTCTTAGCCTCTCTCATCATGCCCGACCGACCACTCAGTACATAGACCCGACCACTCTCCTCTGTAGAAGACTTCCGCTGTGCCAGAGCAGGAAGTGGTCCCATTCACCAGTCTGACTGAGTGTTCAGCTGTAAACAGCAGAGAGTGAAACACAGTGGCGAGGACACCTGCATTGCTTGTTGTTTGTGGTTTTAGGCTGGGTTTCTGTACAGCCCTTTGAGATATCAGCTGATGTGAGAAGGGCTTTATAAATACATTTAATTTGATTTTGATTTGACAGTGTTTCTGTTATTCTAGCAGCAGTAGTGCTTTGTGGTTGACAAGTGTTAGTAGTTCCATGGAACAGGACTTATTCATAGTGTTGTTTTGTATGGACTGGATGGTGTGTATGGATCCAGGATATTCTCCATGTGGTATAAAGTCAACTCATACAGAACTGCTATAATCACTGTAGATGTATACTCTACCTACCTGGTGGGCTGAAGCTTTGAGCCTGGAGATCTGAGGAGAAAGAGAGAGAGAGAGAGAGAGAGAGAGAGAGAGAGAGAGAGAGAGAGAGAGAGAGAGAGAGAGAGAGAGAGAGAGACTAGAGAATCTAACATTTTCAAGCAGACAACATAAGAAAATGAATAACAATGACAAATGGTTTGATGAAGAACGCAAAAAAAAAAAAAACATTTTTGAGAAACCTGTCCAACCCAAAAACACAGAGCCCCAGAAAACCTGAGCCTTCACTACGGTGAATCACTAACAGGAAACCTGAGCTTTCACTACGGTGAATCACTAAAACGATACAGATATACAAAACGGAGGAAAAGAAGGAACGGCACGTCAGAAATCAGCTCAATGAGGAATCCATAGAATATCAGATAGGCCGTCATTGTAAATAATATTAACTGACTTGCCTAGTTAAATAAAGGTTACATTTTAAAATGTGTATATATATATTCTAACCATGTGTATATATATATATATTCTAACCGTGTATATATATATATATATTCTAAAATAGGAACTCACTAACAAACAGCAACACAAAGAGTTATAAATCCAATACGGAGATGTATGTATAAACCACTTATGCAATTTTTGTTGTCTCTATAACAAATAACAAACAGCAAAAACATATACATGCCTCCCTCCTGTCTGTACCAGAGTCCTAGTTAGCTAGCAGTGTCTCCTCAGCCTCCCTCCTGTCTGTACCAGAGTCCTAGTTAGCTAGCAGTGTCTCCTCAGCCTCCCTCCTGTCTGTACCAGAGTCCTAGTTAGCTAGCAGTATCTCCTCAGCCTCTGTCCTGTATGTACCAGAGTCCTAGTTAGTTAGCAGTGTCTCCTCAGCCTCTGCCCTGTCTGTACCAGAGTCCTAGCTAGTTAGCAGTGTCTCCTCAGCCTCTGTCCTGTATGTACCAGAGTCCTAGTTAGCTACCAGTATCTCCCCAGCCTGTCCTGTCTGTACCAGAGTCCTAGTTAGCTACCAGTGTCTCCCCAGCCTCTGTCCTGTGTGTACCAGAGTCCTAGTTAGCTAGCAGTGTCTCCCCAGCCTCCATCCTGTATGTACCAGAGTCCTAGCTAGTTAGCTAACAGTGTCTCCCCAGCCTCCATCCTGTTTGTACTAGAGTCCTAGCTAGTTAGCTAGCAGTGTCTCCCCAGCCTCCATCCTGTATGTACCAGAGTCCTAGCTAGTTAGCTAGCAGTGTCTCCTCAGCCTCCATCCTGTATGTACCAGAGTCCTAGCTAGTTAGCTAGCAGTGTCTCCTCAGCCTCCATCCTGTATGTACCAGAGTCCTAGCTAGTTAGCTAGCAGTGTCTCCTCAGCCTCTATTCTGTATGTACCAGAGTCCTAGCTAGTTAGCTAGCAGTGTCTCCCCAGCCTCCATCCTGTATGTACCAGAGTCCTAGCTAGTTAGCTAGCAGTGTCTCCTCAGCCTCCATCCTGTATGTACCAGAGTCCTAGCTAGCAGTGTCTCCTCAGCCTCCATCCTGTATGTACCAGAGTCCTAGCTAGTTAGCTAGCAGTGTCTCCCCAGCCTCCATCCTGTATGTACCAGAGTCCTAGCTAGTTAGCTAGCAGTGTCTCCCCAGCCTCCATCCTGTATGTACCAGAGTCCTAGCTAGTTAGCTAACAGTGTCTCCCCAGCCTCCATCCTGTATGTACCAGAGTCCTAGCTAGTTAGCTAGCAGTGTCTCCCCAGCCTCCATCCTGTATGTACCAGAGTCCTAGCTAGTTAGCTAGCAGTGTCTCCTCAGCCTCTATTCTGTATGTACCAGAGTCCTAGCTAGTTAGCTAGCAGTGTCTCCTCAGCCTCCATCCTGTATGTACCAGAGTCCTAGTTAGTTAGCTAGCAGTGTCTCCCCAGCCTCCATCCTTCTCATTTCTCTTCATCCACCGCCTTCCTCCTCCCCTCAGGCAGAGAGACATTTGCTACACTGTCCCTTTAAATCTGGTCAGGCTGCGTTGGTATCAACGCGCATGCGCTGTAGAAACAGGAAGCGATCTTTGGCTGATGTGGACAATTTAACGGGTGAAATAATCTCCCGCTAAGTAACTAGCAACAGTCGAGCAAGCCGGTGTCAAAGAAATAAACATTTTTTTTCAACAATGGAGCGATGAAAATATGTAGCGTTTGAATTAAACAATTTTTTTAATTTGTAAGATCTGGAATAAAAATAAATAAGCGATCAACAATGATGTCGGAATGCGAACCAAACGAGACCGATCCGGTGGTGGCGGATGACATAGCCCCGGTAGCCGCCGCCGCTGCTGCTTCTACCACGGATCTCAACTTTCGGTCCCAGGAGCCACTGTCGACGTTGTTCGATAGGAACACAGTCGGGTCTGGGACAAACCCGGGGGTCGCGATTCGGATCTCGGGTTCGTGTGAAAGTGTTCTTACCGAATTGGAGACGGACGGTTCTGGGGAAGAGACTCTGTTGTTACCGTGTTTATCCGGAGGCACGTCGTCACCTCGGGGCGAGAGGCAGAAGAGGACGAGGCGGAACCGACGGAGTTCATCGTCGGATAAAGATAACCTTACCTCGCCAGGTAAACAGCCGGTGGTGACCGGAGGAGAATACAATAAGTCCTTCATGTTAGTAGCTTGCTAGACATGGCGTCTCTCTCTATTTTGTGCTTTTTTAACTATTTAAAGTGCAAAGCATACATATGGGTTGTATTTACAATGGTGTTTGTTCTTCACTGGTTGCCCTTTTCTTGTGGCAACAGGTCACAAATCTTACTGCTGTGACGGCTCACTGGTACTTCCCCAAAATCTTGCTACCCCAGTAGATATGGGAGATTCTTTGTGGATCTGTGTAATCTGAGGGAAATATGTGTCTCTAATATGGTCATACATTTGGCAGGAGGTTAGGAAGTGCATCTCAGTTTCCACCTCATTTTGGTGGGCAGTGAGCACATAGCCTGTCTTCTCTTGAGAGCCATGTCTGCCTACGGGGGACTTTCTCTTTTCCTTAAGTTTGGGTCAGTCACAGTGGACAGGTATTCTGCCGCTGTGTACTCTCTGTTTAGAGCCAAATAGCATTCTAGTTTGCTCCGTTTTTTTGTTTTAATTCTTTCCAATTACTTGACACATTATCGTTTTGTTTTCTTATGATTTCGTTGGGTCACTTTGTGTTGTTGTCCTGAGTCTCTACCCAGTTCTCTCTCTCTCTCTCCCCCCAGCTCTCCCTCTCTCTCTCCCCCCAGCTCTCCCTCTCTCTCTCCCCCCAGCTCTCTCTCCCCCCAGCTCTCTCTTCCTCCTCTCGCTGTCTGATGGGGATATATGAAGCTGTGTTGTTGTCCTGAGTCTCTACCCAGTTCTCTCTCTCTCTCTCCCCCCAGCTCTCCCTCTCTCTCTCCCCCCAGCTCTCCCTCTCTCTCTCCCCCCAGCTCTCTCTCCCCCCAGCTCTCTCTTCCTCCTCTCTCTGTCTGATGGGGATATATGAAGCTGTGTTGTTGATGTCATCAGTTGTTCTCCTTTGCTTTCTACATGGGGGAAAGGAAGTGTCATCTACTTAGACAGCTACACAGTGTGTGTGGCTGTGTGTGTGTGTGTGGGCCTCTCTCTCTCTGTGTGTGTGTGTGTGTGTGTTTAACCTCCACTATGGAGCCATGTTTCTCTTGACTTTGCACCTAGCTCACAGTGCGTCTGCCTCCCAAAACAACACCCTATTCCCTACATAGTGCACTACTTTTGACCCGAGCCCAATGTAGGGAATAGGGTGCTGTTTGGGAGGCACCCTCCACCAGAGTCAACCACAACCAAAGCAAACAAATGTTGCAGAGTTGAACTGATACCGCAGCTATAGATGCTGCTTTAGCTAGTTACATACACATGTACTGATCTCTCTTTCAATTCAATTTCACTTGCAATTTAAGGGCCTTTTTGTGTGTGTGTGGGGGGGGGGGGGGGGGGGGTCATGGGAAACATATGTTAACATATAACATTATATATAACCAAAACAAGTGAAAGAGATAATAAACAAACGTGAAATAAACAATAACAAATGAACTGTAAACATTACACATACAGACTTTCCAAAATAATAAAGACATTTTTAAAATGTTATATTATGTTTATATATACAGCGTTGTAATGATGTGCGACTAGATTCAAGTACAAAAGGGAAATCAACATAAATAATAAATAAACATAAATATGGGGTTGTATTTACAATGGTGTTTGTTCTTCACTGGTTGCCCTTTTCTCGTGGCAACAGGTCACAGATCTTACTGCTGTGATGTCACACTGTGGTATTTCACCCAGTTAGATATGGGAGTTGATCAAAATTGCGTTTGTTTTCGAATTCTTTGTGGTTCTGTGTAATCCGAGGGACATATGTGTCTCTAATATGGTCATAGATTTGGCAAGAGGTTAGGAAGTGCAGCTCAGTTTTTTTTTACCTCGGGCTATGTGCACACTGCCCACAAAATGTCTTCTCTTGAGAGTCAGGTCTGCCTACAACGGCCTTTCTCAATAGCAAGGCTATGCTCACTGTGTCTCTCTGTCTCTCTGTTTCTCTCTCCATGTCTCAGCCTCTCTCGCTCTCGCTGTGTCTCTCTGTCTCTCTGTTTCTCTCTCCATGTCTCAGCCTCTCTCGCTCTCGCTGTGTCTCTCTGTTTCTCTCTCCATGTCTCAGCCTCTCTCGCTCTCGCTGTGTCTCTCTGTTTCTCTCTCCATGTCTCAGCCTCTCTCGCTCTCGCTGTGTCTCTCTCAATTCATTTTAAGGGTTTTATATTGCCATGGGAAACCTATGTTAACATTGCCAAAGCAAGTGACCTAGATATTAAGCAAAAGTGAAATAAGCAATAAAAAATGTCCAGAAAACATTACTCTCTCTCTCTCTGTCTATCTCTGTGGAGAGGGCATGTTAAAATATACATTTGTAATAGGAAACATGTTTATTTTGTTTTAATGTAATGACGATGGCCCATTTTAAAGAGAAACAATTCAAAAATCTCTCTCTCTCTCTCTCTCTCACTCCTCCATTCAGGTAACAGTAGTGGAGACTTTAACCATTTCCCCGGTGACCCAGAGTTTGGTGACATCATTCAGAGGGCGGAGCAGGCCATCGAGGGCGGAGTCTTCCCAGAGAGAATCTCTCAGGGTTCTAGCGGGAGTTACTTCGTTAAAGACTCCAAAGGGGTGAGGAAAGGGGGAGTGGGGGGTGGAAGGTATGGAGGAGGAGGAGGGGTGGAAGGTATAGGGGGGGGTGGAAGGTATGGAGGAGGAGGGGTGGAAGGTATAGGGGAGGGGGGGTGGGGGAGGAGGGGTGGGAGGTATAGGGGAGGTGATTAGGAAGGTGTGGAGGAGGAGGGGTAGAAGGTATATGGGAGGGGGGTGGGGGAGGTGAGGTGGAAGGTATGGAGGAGGAGGGGTGGAAGGTATGGAGGAGGAGGGGTGGAAGGTATAGGGGTGGAGGAGGAGGGGTGGAAGGTATGGAGGAGGAGGGTTGGAAGGTATAGGGGTGGGGGAGGTGAGGTGGAAGGTATGGAGGAGGAGGGGTGGAAGGTATAGGGGTGGGGGAGGTGAGGTGGAAGGTATGGGGGGAGGGGGTATTTTTTCAAAGACCATGGAGGGGGAGGTGGGGGGGGCGGTGAGAGTCATCCCTCATCACTACTAGCTAGGCTTTGTTCTAACAGTCACTAACCTTTTTAAACAACAAACCATTTCCTGTTCTTTATGTCCAGGAAGTCCTTCTGGTTTTTCTGAGCCACTGTGGTTTAACCTCTGCATTATCTACGTGAACAAGTCATTGTTTCATGGGTTAATTTTAATCTTGTAGGCTTCACAGCTAACAGCTGAGTTCTAGTATAGGCCTACAGATGGAGAGAAACATTTAAAGTAGATGAACATGTTGATGGGAAGGAAGCCAGCTTCAGGGAGTTCCTATAACAACGGAGTTGAACCCACTCCTAGCAGAGACTGGCGCGTCTGGTAACCTGCTGGAGTTGAACCCACTCCTAGCAGAGACTGGCGCGTCTGGTAACCTGCTGGAGTTGAACCCACTCCTAGCAGAGACTGGCGCGTCTGGTAACCTGCTGGAGTTGAACCCACTCCTAGCAGAGACTGGCGCGTCTGGTAACCTGCTGGAGTTGAACCCACTTCTAGCAGAGACTGGCGCGTCTGGTAACCTGCTGGAGTTGAACCAACTCCTAGCAGAGACTGGTGCGTCTGGTAACCTGCTGGAGTTGAACCCACTCCTAGCAGAGACTGGTGCGTCTGGTAACCTGCTGGAGTTGAACCCACTCCTAGCAGAGACTGGCGCGTCTGGTAACCTGCTGGAGTTGAACCCACTCCTAGCAGAGACTGGCGCGTCTGGTAACCTGCTGGAGTTGAACCCACTCCTAGCAGAGACTGGCGCGTCTGGTAACCTGCTGGAGTTGAACCCACTCCTAGCAGAGACTGGCGCGTCTGGTAACCTGCTGGAGTTGAACCCACTCCTAGCAGAGACTGGCGCGTCTAGGGTCTAGGCTGGGTTACTGTAAATCTCTTCCATTAAGGTCCGGGCTGGGTTACTGTAAAGCTCTTCCATTAGGGTCTAGGCTGGGTTACTGTAAAACTCTTCCATTAGGGTCTAGGCCGGGTTACTGTAAATCTCTTCCATTCGTGTCTAGGCTGGGTTACTGTTAATCTCTTCCATTAGGGTCTAGGCTGGGTTACTGTAGAGCTCTTTCATTCGGGTCTAGGCTGGGTTACTGTAAAGCTCTTTCATTAGGGTCTAGGCTGGGTTACTGTAAAGCTCTTTCATTAGGGTCTAGACTGGGTTACTGTAAAGCTCTTCCATTAGGGTCTAGGCCGGGTTACTGTAAAGCTCTTCCATTAGGGTCTAGGCTGGGTTACTGTAAAGCTCTTTCATTAGGGTCTAGTCTGGGTTACTGTAAATCTCTTTCATTAGGGTCTAGTCTGGGTTACTGTAAATCTCTTTCATTAGGGTCTAGACTGGGTTACTGTAAAGCTCTTTCATTAGGGTCTAGTCTGGGTTACTGTAAATCTCTTTCATTAGGGTCTAGGCTGGGTTACTGTAAATCTCTTCCATTAGGGTCTAGTCCGGGTTACTGTAAATCTCTCTGTGATAACTGCTGATGGTCCGGGTTACTGTAAATCTCTCTGTGATAACTTTTGATGGTCCGGGTTACTGTAAATCTCTCTGTGATAACTGCTGATGGTCCGGGTTACTGTAAATCTCTCTGTGATAACTGCTGATGGTCCGGGTTACTGTAAATCTCTCTGTGATAACTGCTGATGGTCCGGGTTACTGTAAATCTCTCTGTGATAACTGCTGATGGTCCGGGTTACTGTAAATCTCTCTGTGATAACTGCTGATGGTCCGGGTTACTGTAAATCTCTCTGTGATAACTGCTGATGGTCCGGGTTACTGTAAATCTCTCTGTGATAACTGCTGATGGTCCGGGTTACTGTAAATCTCTCTGTGATAACTGCTGATGGTGTCAGGGCTTTATTAAATACTGTTGATTCCCCTTTTTTCCCCATCCAGAAAATTCTCGGTGTTTTCAAACCAAAGTCTGAAGAGCCTTACGGTCACCTCAACCCTAAATGGACCAAATACTTTCACAAGGTATCACTGTTGTCTGGTCTGTTACTCTCTCTGTCTTTCACTGATCTCTAGTCTGTTACTATCGCTGTCTTTCACTGTTGTCTGGTCTGTTACTCTCTCTCTTTCACTGTTCTCCGGTCTGTTACTATCTCTCTCTTTCACTGATCTCTGGTCTGTTACTATCTCTGTCTTTATTTCTGTCTCTCTCCTCGTCTGTCCCTAGGTCTCACTATGTTCTGGTCTGTTTCTATCGCTGTCTGTTACTGTTGTCTCTCCCTCTTCCTCCCTCCTCTTCCTCTCTCCTCTTCCTCTCCTCGTCTGTCCCTAGGTCTCACTATGTTCTGGTCTGTTTCTATCTCTGTCTGTTACTGTTCTCTCTCCCTCCCTCTTCCTCTCTCCTCTTCCTCTCTCCTCATCTGTCCCTATGTCCTATTTCCCCCTCTCCTCCCCTCTCATCTTCCCCTCTCATCTTCCCCTCTCATCTTCCTCTCTCCTCGTCTGTCCCTAGGTCTCACTATGCTCTGGTCTGTTTCTATCTCTGTCTTTATCTCTGTGTCTCTCCTCTTCCTCTCTCCTCATCTGTCCCTATGTCCTATTTCCCTCTCTCTCCCCTCCTCTTCCTCTCTCCTCTCTCCTCCTCCCCTCTCCTCTTCCTCTCTCCTCCTCCCCTCTCCTCTTTCTCTCTCCTCATCCCCTCTCCTCTCTCCTCATCCCCTCTCCTCATCCCCTCTCCGCTCTCCTCATCCCCTCTCCTCTTCCTCTCCTCCATTTCTCTCTCTATTTTTACATCAATTTTAACAGTTAATTTAACTCTCCCCACCCTCTACCCTTCCTCCCTCTGTCCTCTCTCCTCCTCCTCCCTCTGTCCTCCCCCTGCCCACCCCCCCTCCTCCTCCTCCTCCTCTGTTTCTCTGTGTAGCTGTGCTGTCCATGTTGTTTTGGCCGTGGCTGCCTGATCCCCAACCAGGGCTATCTCTCAGAGGTTGCTGCCTCCCTCGTTGATACCAGGCTAGGACTGGGGGTGGTCCCTAAAACCAAGGTGAGGTGGGAGGAGGGGTGGGGGGGAAGGGAAGGGAAGGAGTGTATCTAGTCAGTGATGATAACAGGCTGTGTGTCTAGTCAGTGATGATAACAGGCTGTGTGTCTAGTCAGTGATGATAACAGGCTGTGTGTCTAGTCAGTGATAATAACAGGCTGTGTATCTAGTCAGTGATAATAACAGGCTGTGTGTCTAGTCAGTGATAATAACAGGCTGTGTATCTAGTCAGTGATAATAACAGGCTGTGTGTCTAGTCAGTGATAATAACAGGCTGTGTGTCTAGTCAGTGATAATAACAGGCTGTGTGTCTTCCAGGCTGTGTATCTAGTCAGTGATAATAACAGGCTGTGTGTCTAGTCAGTGATAATAACAGGCTGTGTATCTAGTCAGTGATAATAACAGGCTGTGATAATAACAGGCTGTGTGTCTAGTCAGTGATAATAACAGGCTGTGTGTCTAGTCAGTGATAATAACAGGCTGTGTGTCTTCCAGGCTGTGTGTCTAATCAGTGATAATAACAGGCTGTGTGTCTAGTCAGTGATAATAACAGGCTGTGTGTCTAGTCAGTGATAATAACAGGCTGTGTATCTAGTCAGTGATAATAACAGGCTGTGTGTCTAGTCAGTGATAATAACAGGCTGTGTGTCTTCCAGGCTGTGTATCTAGTCAGTGATAATAACAGGCTGTGTGTCTAGTCAGTGATAATAACAGGCTGTGTATCTAGTCAGTGATAATAACAGGCTGTGATAATAACAGGCTGTGTGTCTAGTCAGTGATAATAACAGGCTGTGTGTCTAGTCAGTGATAATAACAGGCTGTGTGTCTTCCAGGCTGTGTGTCTAGTCAGTGATAATAACAGGCTGTGTGTCTAGTCAGTGATAATAACAGGCTGTGTGTCTAGTCAGTGATAATAACAGGCTGTGTATCTAGTCAGTGATAATAACAGGCTGTGTGTCTAGTCAGTGATAATAACAGGCTGTGTGTCTTCCAGGCTGTGTGTCTTCCAGGCTGTGTATCTAGTCAGTGATAATAACAGGCTGTGTATCTAGTCAGTGATAATAACAGGCTGTGTGTCTAGTCAGTGATAATAACAGGCTGTGTATCTAGTCAGTGATAATAACAGGCTGTGTGTCTAGTCAGTGATAATAACAGGCTGTGTGTCTAGTCAGTGATAATAACAGGCTGTGTGTCTAGTCAGTGATAATAACAGGCTGTGTATCTAGTCAGTGATAATAACAGGCTGTGTGTCTTCCAGGCTGTGTATCTAGTCAGTGATAATAACAGGCTGTGTGTCTTCCAGGCTGTGTGTCTAGTCAGTGATAATAACAGGCTGTGTGTCTAGTCAGTGATAATAACAGGCTGTGTGTCTAGTCAGTGATAATAACAGGCTGTGTGTCTAGTCAGTGATAATAACAGGCTGTGTGTCTAGTCAGTGATAATAACAGGCTGTGTGTCTTCCAGGCTGTGTGTCTAGTCGGTGATAATAACAGGCTGTGTGTCTAGTCAGTGATAATAACAGGCTGTGTGTCTAGTCAGTGATGATAACAGGCTGTGTGTCTAGTCAGTGATAATAACAGGCTGTGTGTCTAGTCAGTGATAATAACAGGCTGTGTATCTAGTCAGTGATAATAACAGGCTGTGTGTCTTCCAGGCTGTGTGTCTAGTCAGTGATAATAACAGGCTGTGTGTCTAGTCAGTGATAATAACAGGCTGTGTGTCTAGTCAGTGATAATAACAGGCTGTGTGTCTAGTCAGTGATAATAACAGGCTGTGTGTCTAGTCAGTGATAATAACAGGCTGTGTGTCTTCCAGGCTGTGTGTCTAGTCGGTGATAATAACAGGCTGTGTGTCTAGTCAGTGATAATAACAGGCTGTGTGTCTAGTCAGTGATAATAACAGGCTGTGTATCTAGTCAGTGATAATAACAGGCTGTGTGTCTTCCAGGCTGTGTGTCTAGTCAGTGATAATAACAGGCTGTGTATCTAGTCAGTGATAATAACAGGCTGTGTATCTAGTCAGTGATAATAACAGGCTGTGTGTCTAGTCAGTAATAATAACAGGCTGTGTGTCTAGTCAGTGATAATAACAGGCTGTGATAATAACAGGCTGTGTGTCTAGTCAGTGATAATAACAGGCTGTGTGTCTAGTCAGTGATAATAACAGGCTGTGTGTCTAGTCAGTGATAATAACAGGCTGTGTATCTAGTCAGTGATAATAACAGGCTGTGTGTCTTCCAGGCTGTGTGTCTTCCAGGCTGTGTGTCTAGTCAGTGATAATAACAGGCTGTGTGTCTAGTCGGTGATAATAACAGGCTGTGTGTCTAGTCAGTGATAATAACAGGCTGTGTGTCTAGTCAGTGATAATAACAGGCTGTGTATCTAGTCAGTGATAATAACAGGCTGTGTATCTAGTCAGTGATAATAACAGGCTGTGTGTCTAGTCAGTGATAATAACAGGCTGTGTGTCTAGTCAGTGATAATAACAGGCTGTGTGTCTAGTCAGTGATAATAACAGGCTGTGTGTCTAGTCAGTGATAATAACAGGCTGTGTATCTAGTCAGTGATAATAACAGGCTGTGTATCTAGTCAGTGATAATAACAGGCTGTGTGTCTAGTCAGTGATAATAACAGGCTGTGTATCTAGTCAGTGATAATAACAGGCTGTGTGTCTTCCAGGCTGTGTATCTAGTCAGTGATAATAACAGGCTGTGTATCTAGTCAGTGATAATAACAGGCTGTGTATCTAGTCAGTGATAATAACAGGCTGTGTATCTAGTCAGTGATAATAACAGGCTGTGTGTCTAGTCAGTGATAATAACAGGCTGTGTATCTAGTCAGTGATAATAACAGGCTGTGTATCTAGTCAGTGATAATAACAGGCTGTGTGTCTTCCAGGCTGTGTATCTAGTCAGTGATAATAACAGGCTGTGTATCTAGTCAGTGATAATAACAGGCTGTGTATCTAGTCAGTGATAATAACAGGCTGTGTGTCTTCCAGGCTGTGTATCTAGTCAGTGATAATAACAGGCTGTGTGTCTTCCAGGCTGTGTGTCTAGTCAGTGATAATAACAGGCTGTGTATCTAGTCAGTGATAATAACAGGCTGTGTGTCTAGTCAGTGATAATAACAGGCTGTGTGTCTTCCAGGCTGTGTATCTAGTCAGTGAGACATTTCACTACAACACTATCGACAGGGCGAAGTAATAACAGGCTGTGTATCTAGTCAGTGATAATAACAGGCTGTGTGTCTTCCAGGCTGTGTATCTAGTCAGTGATAATAACAGGCTGTGTGTCTTCCAGGCTGTGTGTCTATTCAGTGATAATAACAGGCTGTGTATCTAGTCAGTGATAATAACAGGCTGTGTGTCTAGTCAGTGATAATAACAGGCTGTGTGTCTTCCAGGCTGTGTATCTAGTCAGTGAGACATTTCACTACAACACTATCGACAGTGCGAAGTAATAACAGGCTGTGTGTCTTCCAGGCTGTGTATCTAGTCAGTGAGACATTTCACTACAACACTATCGACAGGGCGAAGTAATAACAGGCTGTATGTCTTCCAGGCTGTGTATCTAGTCAGTGAGACATTTCACTACAACACTATCGACAGGGCGAAGTAATAACAGGCTGTGTGTCTTCCAGGCTGTGTATCTAGTCAGTGAGACATTTCACTACAACACTATCGACAGGGCGAAGTAATAACAGGCTGTGTGTCTTCCAGGCTGTGTATCTAGTCAGTGATAATAACAGGCTGTGTGTCTAGTCAGTGATGATAACAGGCTGTGTATCTAGTCAGTGATAATAACAGGCTGTGTGTCTTCCAGGCTGTGTATCTAGTCAGTGAGACATTTCACTACAACACTATCGACAGGGCGAAGTCCAGAGGGAAGAAATACGCCCTGGAGATGGTTCCCAAAGTAGGACGACACTTCCACAGAGTGGGACTGCCCCCCAAGGTACCCTGACCCCTGACCCCTGACCCTACCAGTCTTATTCCTGACCCTATGTCTTAGCCCCCCAAGGTACCCTGACCCCTGACCCCTGACCCTACCAGTCTTATTCCTGACCCTATGTCTTAGCCCCCCAAGGTACCCTGACCCTATCTCTTAGCCCCCCAAGGTACCCTGACCCTATGTCTTAGCCCCCCAAGGTACCCTGACCCTATGTCTTAGCCCCCCAAGGTACCCTGACCCTATGTCTTAGCCCCCCAAGGTACCCTGACCCTATGTCTTAGCCCCCCAAGGTACCCTGACCCTTGACCCTATGTCTTAACCCCCCAAGGTACCCTGACCCCTGACCCTATGTCTTAACCCCCCAAGGTACCCTGACCCTTGACCCTATGTCTTAACCCCCCAAGGTACCCTGACCCCTGACCCTATGTCTTAACCCCCCAAGGTACCCTGACCCCTGACCCTATGTCTTAACCCCCCAAGGTACCCTGACCCTACGTCTTAGCCCCCCAAGGTACCCTGACCCCTGACCCTATGTCTTAACCCCCCAAGGTACCCTGACCCTACGTCTTAGCCCCCCAAGGTACTCTGACCCCTGACCCTATATCTTAGCCCCCCAAGGTACCCTGACCCCTGACCCTACGTCTTAGCCCCCCAAGGTACCCTGACCCCTGACCCTATGTCTTAACCCCCCAAGGTACCCTGACCCTACGTCTTAGCCCCCCAAGGTACTCTGACCCCTGACCCTATATCTTAGCCCCCCAAGGTACCCTGACCCCTGACCCTATCTCTTAGCCCCCCAAGTTACCCTGACCCCTAACCACTGACCCTACCAGTCTTATTCCTGACCCCTAACCCTATGTCTAAACCCACCAAGGTGTCCTAACCCCTGACCCCTAACCCTGTCTAAACCCACCAAGGTGTCCTAACCCCTGACCCCTAACCCTGTCTAAACCCACCAAGGTGTCCTAACCCCTGACCCCTAACCCTATGTCTAAACCCACCAAGGTGTCCTAACCCCTGACCCCTAACCCTATGTCTAAACCCACCAAGGTGTCCTAACCCCTGACCCCTAACCCTATGTCTTAACCCCCCAAGGTGTCCTGACCTGTGTGTGTGTGTGTGTGTCTTTGTGTGTTTGTGTGTGTGTGAGTGTTTTTGCATCTTTCTGTCTGTGGGTGTGTGTGCGTGTGTGTGTGTGCGTGTGTTTTTGCATCTTTCTGTCTGTGGGTGTGTCAGCTTGGTTCGTTCCAGCTGTTCGTGGAAGGGTACCATGAGGCTGACTATTGGTTGAGACGTTTTGAGGCGGAGCCTCTCCCAGAGAACATCAGGAAACAGCTCCAGTCTCAGTTTGAGAGGCTCGTCATTCTGGACTACGTCATCAGAAACACAGGTGTGTGTGTGTGTGTGTGTGTGTGTGTGTGCGTGCGCTCACACGAAGCAGTATCTGTAGTGTTTAGACTTTTCCTGGTGACTTCCTTTCACAGTGCACGGTACACACACACCACATACACACAGTGCACGGTTCACACACAGCTTGCACACATGGGGGGGGGGGGGGGCTGTAAAATCTGCGATACGGAGAACGGATTTCAATAATGTATTGAACTCAGTAGGATATCAAATACACTAAAAAATATAAACACAACATGTTAAATGTTGGTCCAATGTTTCATGAGCTGAAATAGAAACATTTCTAGAAATGTTCTATAAAGATTATTTCTCTCAAATTTAGTGTAAATTTTTTTTTTGACATCCCTGTTAGTGAACATTTCTCCTTTGTCGAGATAATCCGTTCACCTGACAGGTGTGGCATATCAAGAAGCTGATTAAACAGCATAATTATTACACAGGAGCACCTTGTGCTGGGGGGGGGGACTAAAAGCCCACTTTAAAATGTGCAGTTTTGTCACACAACACAACGCCACAGATGTTTCAGGTTTAGAGGGAGAGTGTAATTGACATGCTGACTGCAGGGAATGTCCACCAGAGCTGTTGCCAGAGAATTGAATGTTCATTTCTCTACCATAAGCCGACCTCCAACGTCGTTTTTTAAAAATTTATTTGGCAGTATGTCCAAACGGCCTCACAACCGCAGATCACGCATCTGAATTACTGGGCGTCTGAATTACAGGGCGTCTGAATTACAGGGCGTCTACGTCTGAATTACAGGGCGTCTGAATTACAGGGCGTCTATGTCTGAATTACAGGACGTCTGAATTACAGGGCATCTGAATTACAGGGCATCTACATCTGAATTACAGGGCATCTGAATTACAGGGCATCTACATCTGAATTACAGGGCATCTGAATTACAGGGCATCTACATCTGAATTACAGGGCATCTGAATTACAGGGCGTCCACATCTGAATTACATGGCGTCTACATCTGAATTACAGGGCATCTACATCTGAATTACAGGGCGTCTACATCTGAATTACAGGGCATCTACATCTGAATTACAGGGCATCTGAATTACAGGGCATCTACATCTGAATTACAGGGCATCTGAATTACAGGGCGTCTACATCTGAATTACAGGGCGTCTACATCTGAATTACAGGGCGTCTACATCTGAATTACAGGGCATCTACATCTGAATTACAGGGCGTCTACATCTGAATTACAGGGCATCTACATCTGAATTACAGGGCATCTGAATTACAGGGCATCTACATCTGAATTACAGGGCATCTACATCTGAATTACAGGGCGTCTACATCTGAATTACAGGGCATCTACATCTGAATTACAGGGCGTCTACATCTGAATTACAGGGCATCTACATCTGAATTACAGGGCATCTGAATTACAGGGCATCTACATCTGAATTACAGGGCATCTACATCTGAATTACAGGGCGTCTACATCTGAATTACAGGGCATCTACATCTGAATTACAGGGCATCTGAATTACAGGGCATCTACATCTGAATTACAGGGCATCTGAATTACAGGGTGTCTACATCTGAATTACAGGGCATCTGAATTACAGGGCATCTGAATTACAGGGCATCTGAATTACAGGGCATCTGAATTACAGGGCGTCTACGTCTGAATTACAGGGCGTCTGAATTACAGGGCGTCTACGTCTGAATTACAGGGCGTCTGAATTACAGGGCGTCTACGTCTGAATTACAGGACGTCTGAATTACAGGGCGTCTACGTCTGAATTACAGGGCGTCTGAATTACAGGGCGTCTACGTCTGAATTACAGGGCGTCAGAATTACAGGGCGTCTACGTCTGAATTACAGGGCGTCTGAATTACAGGGCGTCTACATCTGAATTACAGGGCGTCTGAATTACAGGGCATCTACATCTGAATTACAGGGCATCTGAATTACAGGGCATCTACATCTGAATTACAGGGCATCTGAATTACAGGGCATCTACATCTGAATTACAGGGCATATACATCTGAATTACAGGGCATATACATCTGAATTACAGGGCGTCTACATCTGAATTACAGGGCGTCTACATCTGAATTACAGGGCGTCGACATCTGAATTACAGGACGTCTGAATTACAGGGCATCTGAATTACAGGGCATCTGAATTACAGGGCATCTGAATTACAGGGCATCTACATCTGAATTACAGGGCATCTGAATTACAGGGCATCTACATCTGAATTACAGGGCATCTGAATTACAGGGCATCTACATCTGAATTACAGGGCATCTGAATTACAGGGCATCTGCATCTGAATTTCAAGGCATCTACATCTGAATTACAGGGCGTCTACATCTGATTTACAGGGCATCTGAATTACAGGGCATCTACATCTGAATTACAGGGCATCTGCATCTGAATTACAGGGCGTCTACATCTGAATTACAGGGCATCTGAATTACAGGGCGTCTACATCTGATTTACAGGGCATCTGAATTACAGGGCATCTGAATTACAGGGCATCTACATCTGAATTACAGGGCATCTGCATCTGAATTACAGTGCATCTACATCTGAATTACAGGGCATCTACATCTGAATTACAGGGCATCTGAATTACAGGTCATCTGAATTACAGGGCATCTACATCTGAATTACAGGGCATCTGCATCTGAATTACAGGGCATCTACATCTGAATTACAGGGCGTCTACATCTGATTTACAGGGCATCTGAATTACAGGGCATCTGCATCTGAATTTCAAGGCATCTACATCTGAATTACAGGGCGTCTACATCTGATTTACAGGGCATCTGAATTACAGGGCATCTACATCTGAATTACAGGGCATCTGCATCTGAATTACAGGGCGTCTACATCTGAATTACAGGGCATCTGAATTACAGGGCATCTGAATTACAGGGCATCTACATCTGAATTACAGGGCTTCTGCATCTGAATTACAGGGCGTCTACATCTGATTTACAGGGCATCTGAATTACAGGGCATCTGAATTACAGGGCATCTGAATTACAGGGCATCTACATCTCAATTACAGGGCATCTGCATCTGATTTACAGGGCATCTACATCTGAATTACAGGGCGTCTACATCTGATTTACAGGGCATCTGAATTACAGGGCATCTACATCTGAATTACAGGGCTTCTGCATCTGAATTACAGGGCGTTTACATCTGATTTACAGGGCATCTGCATTACAGGGCATCTGAATTACAGGGCATCTGAATTACAGGGCATCTACATCTCAATTACAGGGCATCTGCATCTGAATGACAGGGCATCTGAATTGCAGGGCATCTACATCTGAATTACAGGGCTTCTGCATCTGAATTACAGGGCGTCTACATCTGATTTACAGGGCATCTGAATTACAGGGCATCTGAATTACAGGGCATCTGAATTACAGGGCATCTACATCTCAATTACAGGGCATCTGCATCTGAATTACAGGGCGTCTACATCTGATTTACAGGGCATCTGAATTACAGGGCATCTGAATTACAGGGCATCTGCATCTGAATTACAGTGCATCTACATCTGAATTACAGGGCATCTACATCTGAATTACAGGGCATCTGAATTACAGGTCATCTGAATTACAGGGCATCTACATCTGAATTACAGGGCATCTGCATCTGAATTACAGGGCATCTACATCTGAATTACAGGGCGTCTACATCTGATTTACAGGGCATCTGAATTACAGGGCATCTGCATCTGAATTACAGGGCATCTACAACCCGAAAATAAAACTTTCTTATATAAAATGTTTTCCCCTAGACAACAAAAAAATTGTCTCCTGTTGTAGTTTTAAGTATTAAAGTGTGATTTTTGAGAGTGAAAACTTGGAGAGAAAAAAAAACTGTAGAAACAAAATGGAGAAAACAGAATGGAATCAGGCCAAAAATAAAACAGATTTTATAGGGACACACTGTTAATTCCCTGGAACATCTCCCTATAGCTTTACATTGTGTTCTCATCCTATGCAGAGTCTAACCCGTTCACCCTTCCTCTCCGTTCTCTCTCTTCTCCTTCTCCCTCCCTCTTTCTCTCCTTCAGACCGAGGGAATGACAACTGGTTGATCAAGTATGAGAAGCCAGGGGAAGGAGAGGGAGAGAAGGTGAGCTGTGTGTGTGTGGACTGCAGTCCATAGATCATGTGTGTTTTGAAAGGAGTGACACGTGGACTGTGTACTCTGTACCATGACTCATACTTATAACACACTACAGTATGATTTAATACTGTCTCAGAGGACTAGTTACCATTCAGCACTCTACAGTATGATATCAGACTGTCTCAGAGGACTAGTTACCATTCAGTATGATATCAGACTGTCTCAAAGGACTAGTTACCATTCAGTATGATATCAGACTGTCTCAGAGGACTAGTTACCATTTAACACTCTACAGTATGATATCAGACTGTCTCAGAGGACTAGTTACCATTCAGTATGATATCAGACGGTCTCAGAGGACTAGTTACCATTCAGTATGATATAGGACTGTCTCAGAGGACTAGTTACCATTCAGTATGATATCAGACTGTCTCAGAGGACTAGTTACCATTCAGTATGATATCAGACAGGCTCAGGGGACTAGTTACCATTCAGTATGATATCAGACTGTCTCAAAGGACAAGTTACCATTCAGTATGATATCAGACTGTCTCAGAGGACTAGTTACCATTCAGTATGATATCAGACTGTCTCAGAGGACTAGTTACCATTCAGTATGATATAGGACTGTCTCAGAGGACTAGTTACCATTCAGTATGATATCAGACTGTCTCAGAGGACTAGTTACCATTCAGTATGATATCAGACAGGCTCAGAGGACTAGTTACCATTCAGTATGATATAGGACTGTCTCAGAGGACTAGTTACCATTCAGT
>NC_143040.1:3332500-3337500 GCF_057628025.1 Oncorhynchus mykiss
CATCTGGGGGGAAACATCCCAATTGGCTCCCTGTTCCCTTTATAGTGCACTACATTAGGTCCCGGTCAATGGGATTAGTGCACCTAGGAAAGGTGACAGTGTTCAATTTGGGACGTATCCCGAGTGTGTTGAGCTCAGAGGAGAACCCAGGACGTCCTGAATGGAACCCTATCCACTATCCAGTCCTGCACTACGTCTGACCAGAGGCCCCATAAGGGGAGGTTAGTGCACTTAGGGGAATACAGTGCTAGTTGGGATACACGAACCGCGTCTTCGGTTCTACTGCCAAAATCATTGTAACATAAGCATGAAGAAAACGTTGTTTTTTTTTTTAAGGAATTAAATCATGTTAAAAACTGGATAAAATAAAATGTATGTTGCTTGAATTTGACAGTTGACAGTTTATATTTAAATAGAGCAACGAGACATTTCAATGAGAGGGAAAAGTGTCGACGAGGGTGTCGTCCCAAATAGCACTACTTTCGAGTGACTCCTTTTTTTGTGGGGGGGGGGGGGAGAAGCACTCGATGGTCATTTTTCATAGCAATGAATGTATTATTTGATTAACGTGTCTGTGTAATTGCTGGTGACGGTATGCTCTTGGCTATTATGGGATGGGGGTAGTGGTTTAAACTTAAGGTACGCTGTGCGATATGATGTCGTCGGGCACTGGGGGAGTGGGGGGGGGGGGGGGGGGGGGGGCGGCGAACTTCCTGTTTTCAAGACGACGACAATTTGAGTCCCAGCCTCAATCTTGGGAAGATTCTATCTGATCAGCGGGTTGTAGACAAATGTCCCGGCGATTCACAGTAAACGTGATGTCGGCTCAAGTCAGAAAAGGCCTCAAATCCTATAACCCACGATCAGATTCAATCCCGGCCTGATTCTTCAGCCCGAAAGTGGAACTCCTGGCAGAATGTTATTGTTTTGTTTGTTGTGATTTGTTGTTGTTGTTGTCTGTAAACAGGAAGTTGCCCTGCCATGTTTGATGATGTCATAATGCTGAGACTTCCGTTTCATCTCCCACCAAATGGAAAAGGAAAAATAAGGACATTCGCACACTTGCTAAACATTATATATGTCCCATAAAGCACCCTATTACCTACATAGTGCACTACTTTAGACCAGGGACCTATAGGGACAAAGTAGTGCCCTACTTTTGGACCAGGGCCTATAGGGACAAAGTAGTGCCCTACTTTTGGACCAGGGCCTATAGGGACAAAGTAGTGCACTACTTTTGGACCAGGGCCTATAGGGACAAAGTAGTGCCCTACTTTTGGACCAGGACCTATAGGGACAAAGTAGTGCACTACTTTTGGACCAGGGCCTATAGGGACAAAGTAGTGCCCTACTTTTGGACCAGGACCTATAGGGACAAAGTAGTGCACTACTTTTGGACCAGGGCCTATAGGGACAAAGTAGTGCCCTACTTTTGGACCAGGGCCTATAGGGACAAAGTAGTGCACTACTTTTGGACCAGGGCCTATAGGGACAAAGTAGTGCCCTACTTTTGGACCAGGGGCCTATAGGGACAAAGTAGTGCACTACTTTTGGACCAGGGCCTATAGGGACAAAGTAGTGCACTACTTTTGGACCAGGGCCTATAGGGACAAAGTAGTGCCCTACTTTTGGACCAGGGGCCTATAGGGACAAAGTAGTGCACTACTTTTGGGCCAGTACCTATAGGGACAAAGTAGTGCACTACTTTTGGGCCAGGGCCTATAGGGACAAAGTAGTGCACTACTTTGGACCAGGACCTATAGGGACAAAGTACTGCACTACTTTGGGCCAGGGCCTATAGGGACAAAGTAGTGCACTACCTTTGGACCAGGGCCTATAGGGACAAAGTAGTGCACTACTTTTGGACCAGGGCCTATAGGGACAAAGTAGTGCACTACTTTTAGACCAGGGCCTATAGGGACAAAGTAGTGCACTACTTTTGGACCAGGGCCTATAGGGACAAAGTAGTGCACTACTTTGGACCAGGGCCTATAGGGACAAAGTAGTGCACTACTTTTGGACCAGGGCCTATAGGGACAAAGTAGTGCCCTACTTTTGGACCAGGGCCTATAGGGACAAAGTAGTGCCCTACTTTTGGACCAGGACCTATAGGGACAAAGTAGTGCACTACTTTTGGACCAGGGCCTATAGGGACAAAGTAGT
Organism: Oncorhynchus mykiss; assembly: GCF_057628025.1. Lineage (NCBI taxonomy): Eukaryota > Metazoa > Chordata > Actinopteri > Salmoniformes > Salmonidae > Oncorhynchus > Oncorhynchus mykiss. Next base: position 3,334,664 of record NC_143040.1, read on the forward strand.
GCCCTACTTTTGGACCAGGGCCTATAGGGACAAAGTAGTGCACTACTTTTGGACCAGGACCTATAGGGATAAAGTAGTGCACTACTTTTGGACCAGGGCCTATAGGGACAAAGTAGTGCCCTACTTTTGGACCAGGGCCTATAGGGACAAAGTAGTGCACTACTTTTGGACCAGGGCCTATAGGGACAAAGTAGTGCCCTACTTTTGGACCAGGGGCCTATAGGGACAAAGTAGTGCACTACTTTTGGACCAGGACCTATAGGGATAAAGTAGTGCACTTTTCTTGGATAAAAGTAGTGAACTATATAGGGAATAGGGTGCCGTTGGTGACACAGACCCTGTTTGGGGTTTTTCATAATTTATGCATCTTTAATTTTCTATTCCCGCTGTATAATGAATGTAAAGGTAGAATTGTATTTTTAAAAAATGTTGGAAACAAATAAATGTACATTTTGGGAATTGGTTTAAATGTGAACTCCTTCTTCTCTTCATTGGTCTATGTCATGTTCACTATGTAATGTTCACTACTAGTGGTTAGAGTGTAGAGGAGGCAGGTAGTCTAGTGGTTAGAGTGTAGAGGAGGTAGGTAGCCTAGTGGTTATAGTGTAGAGGAGGTAGGTAGTCTAGTGGTTAGAGTGTAGAGGAGGCAGGTAGTCTAGTGGTTAGAGTGTAGAGGAGGCAGGTAGCCTAGTGGTTAGAGTGTAGAGGAGGCAGGTAGTCTAGTGGTTAGAGTGTAGAGGAGGCAGGTAGCCTAGTGGTTAGAGTGTAGAGGAGGCAGGTAGTCTAGTGGTTAGAGTGTAGAGGAGGCAGGTAGTCTAGTGGTTAGAGTGGAGAGGAGGCAGGTAGTCTAGTGGTTAGAGTGTAGAGGAGGCAGGTAGCCTAGTGGTTAGAGTGTAGAGGAGGCAGGTAGTCTAGTGGTTAGAGTGTAGAGGAGGCAGGTAGCCTAGTGGTTAGAGTGTAGAGGAGGCAGGTAGCCTAGTGGTTAGAGTGTAGAGGAGGCAGGTAGCCTAGTGGTTAGAGTGTAGAGGAGGCAGGTAGTCTAGTGGTTAGAGTGTAGAGGAGGCAGGTAGCCTAGTGGCTAGAGTGTAGAGGAGGCAGGTAGCCTAGTGGTTAGAGTGTAGGGACGGCAGGGTAGCCTAGTGGTTAGAGGAGGCAGGTAGCCTAGTGGTTAGAGTGTAGAGGAGGCAGGTAGCCTAGTGGTTAGAGTGTAGGGACGGCAGGGTAGCCTAGTGGTTAGAGTGTAGAGGAGGCAGGTAGTCTAGTGGTTAGAGTGTAGAGGAGGCAGGTAGCCTAGTGGTTAGAGTGTAGAGGAGGCAGGTAGTCTAGTGGTTAGAGTGTAGAGGAGGCAGGTAGTCTAGTGGGTAGAGTGTAGAGGAGGCAGGTAGTCTAGTGGTTAGAGTGTAGAGGAGGCAGGTAGCCTAGTGGTTAGAGTGTAGAGGAGGCAGGTAGTCTAGTGGTTAGAGTGTAGAGGAGGCAGGTAGTCTAGTGGTTAGAGTGTATAGGTGGCAGGTAGCCTAGTGGTTAGAGTGTAGAGGAGGCAGGGTAGTCTAGTGTTAGAGTGTGGAGGCGGCAGGTAGCCTAGTGGTTAGAGTGTAGAGGAGGCAGGTAGCCTAGTGGTTAGAGTGTAGAGGAGGCAGGTAGCCTAGTGGTTAGAGTGTAGAGGAGGCAGGTAGACTAGTGGTTAGAGTGTAGAGGAGGCAGGTAACCTAGTGGTTAGAGTGTAGAGGAGGCAGGTAGCCTAGTGGTTAGAGTGTAGAGGAGGCAGGTAGCCTAGTGGTTAGAGTGGAGAGGAGGCAGGTAGCCTAGTGGTTAGAGTGTAGAGGAGGCAGGTAGCCTAGTGGTTAGAGTGGAGAGGAGGCAGGTAGCCTAGTGGTTAGAGTGTAGAGGAGGCAGGTAGCCTAGTGGTTAGAGTGTAGAGGAGGTAGGTAGTCTAGTGGTTAGAGTGTAGAGGAGGCAGGTAGCCTAGTGGTTAGAGTGGAGAGGAGGCAGGTAGCCTAGTGGTTAGAGTGTAGAGGAGGCAGGTAGCCTAGTGGTTAGAGTGGAGAGGAGGCAGGTAGCCTAGTGGTTAGAGTGTAGAGGAGGCAGGTAGTCTAGTGGTTAGAGTGTAGAGGAGGCAGGGTAGCCTAGTGGTTAGAGTGTAGAGGAGGCAGGTAGCCTAGTGGTTAGAGTGGAGAGGAGGCAGGTAGCCTAGTGGTTAGAGTGTAGAGGAGGCAGGTAGCCTAGTGGTTAGAGTGTAGAGGAGGCAGGTAGCCTAGTGGTTAGAGTGTAGAGGAGGCAGGTAGTCTAGTGGTTAGAGTGTAGAGGAGGCAGGTAGCCTAGTGGTTAGAGGGTAGAGGAGGCAGGTAGACTAGTGGTTAGAGTGTAGAGGAGGCAGGTAGCCTAGTGGTTAGAGTGTAGAGGAGGTAGGTAACCTAGTGGTTAGAGTGTAGAGGAGGCAGGTAGTCTAGTGGTTAGAGTGTAGAGGAGGCAGGTAGCCTAGTGGTTAGAGTGTAGAGGTGGCAGGTAGTCTAGTGGTTAGAGTGTAGAGGAGGCAGGTAGTCTAGTGGTTAGAGTGTAGAGGAGGCAGGTAGTCTAGTGGTTAGAGTGTAGAGGTGGCAGGTAGTCTAGTGGTTAGAGTGTAGAGGAGGTAGGTAACCTAGTGGTTAGAGTGTAGAGGAGGTAGGTAACCTAGTGGTTAGAGTGTAGAGGAGGCAGGTAGCCTAGTGGTTAGAGTGTAGAGGAGGTAGGTAGTCTAGTGGTTAGAGTGTAGAGGAGGCAGGTAGCCTAGTGGTTAGAGTGTAGAGGTGGCAGGTAGTCTAGTGGTTAGAGTGTAGAGGAGGCAGGTAGCCTAGTGGTTA
>NC_143040.1:3342500-3352500 GCF_057628025.1 Oncorhynchus mykiss
TTTCAGGTCTCTCCAGAGATGTTCCATCAGGCTCTGTCAGGTTGGATGGGGAGCGTCGCTGTGCAGCTATTTTCAGGTCTCTCCAGAGATGTTCCATCAGGCTCTGGCTGATGTCAAGGACATTTAGAGACTTGTCCCGAAGCCACTCCTGCGTTGTCTCGGACGTGTGCTTAGGGTCGTTGTCCTGTTGAAAGGGGAACCTTTGCCCCAGTCCGAAGTCCTGAGCACTCTGGAGCAGGTTTTCATCAAGGATCTCTCTGTACTTTGCTCTGTTCATCTTTCCCTCGATCCCGACTAGTCTCTCAGTCCCTTTCGCTGAAAAACATCCCTAAATCATGATGCTGCCACCACCATGCTTCACTGTATTGATGGTGCCAGGTGTCCTCCAGACGTGAGGCTTGGTTTCATCAGACCAGAGAATCTTGTTTCTCATGGTCTGAGAGTCTTTTAGGTGCCTTTTGGTAAACTCCAACCGGTCTGTCATGTACCTTTTACTGAGGAGTGGCTTCTGTCTGGCCACTCTACCATAAAGGCCTGGTTGGTGGAGGGCTGCAGAGATGGTTGTCCTTCTGGAAGGTTCTCCCATCTCCACAGAGGAACTCTGGAGCTCTGTCAGTGTGACCATCGGGTTCTTGGTCACCTTCCTGAACAAGGTCCTTCTACACCGATTGCTCAGTTTGGTGTCTTGGTGTTTGATTCTTGGTGGGTCCAAACTTCTTCCAATAAGTTATAACAATAAACTAGCCTTCAGTTAAAGAACTAATACAATAAACTAGCCTTCAGTTAAAGAACTAATACAATAAATTAGCCTTCAGTTAAAGGGCTATAACAATAAATTAGCCTTCAGTTAAGGGGCTATAACAATAAATTAGCCTTCAGTTAAAGGGCTATAACAATAAATTTGCCTTCAGTTAAAGGGCTATAACAATAAATTAGCCTTCAGTTAAGGGGCTATAACAATAAATTAGCCTTCAGTTAAAGGGCTATAACAATAAATTAGCCTTCAGTTAAAGAACTAATACAATAAACTAGCCTTCAGTTAAAGGGCTATAACAATAAATTTGCCTTCAGTTAAAGGGTTATAACAATAAACTAGCCTTCAGTTAAAGAACTAATACAATAAACTAGCCTTCAGTTAAAGGGCTATAACAATAAATTAGCCTTCAGTTAAAGAACTAATACAATAAACTAGCCTTCAGTTAAAGGGCTATAACAATAAATTAGCCTTCAGTTAAAGGGCTATAACAATAAATTAGCCTTCAGTTAAAGAACTAATACAATAAACTAGCCTTCAGTTAAAGGGCTATAACAATAAATTAGCCTTCAGTTAAAGGGCTATAACAATAAATTTGCCTTCAGTTAAAGGGCTATAGCAATAAATTAGCCTTCAGTTAAAGAACTAATACAATAAACTAGCCTTCAGTTAAAGGGCTATAACAATAAATTAGCCTTCAGTTAAAGAACTAATACAATAAACTAGCCTTCAGTTAAAGGGCTATAACAATAAATGTGCCTTCAGTTAAAGGGCTATAACAATAAATGTGCCTTCAGTTAAAGAACTAATACAATAAACTAGCCTTCAGTTAAAGGGCTATAACAATAAATTTGCCTTCAGTTAAAGGGCTATAACAATAAATTAGCCTTCAGTTAAATAACTAATACAATAAACTAGCCTTCAGTTAAAGGGCTATAACAATAAATGTGCCTTCAGTTAAAGGGCTATAACAATAAATTAGCCTTCAGTTAAGGGGCTATAACAATAAATTAGCCTTCAGTTAAAGGGCTATAACAATAAATTAGCCTTCAGTTAAAGAACTAATACAATAAACTAGCCTTCAGTTAAAGGGCTATAACAATAAATTAGCCTTCAGTTAATGGGCTATAACAATAAATTAGCCTTCAGTTAAAGAACTAATACAATAAACTAGCCTTCAGTTAAAGGGCTATAACAATAAATTAGCCTTCAGTTAAAGGGCTATAACAATAAATTAGCCTTCAGTTAAAGAACTAATACAATAAACTAGCCTTCAGTTAAAGGGCTATAACAATAAATTAGCCTTCAGTTAAAGGGCTATAACAATAAATTAGCCTTCAGTTAAAGAACTAATACAATAAACTAGCCTTCAGTTAAAGGGCTAAACCAATGAACTAGGCTTATTGTTTTTGCCCTATAAAAACCCAATCTTCCCATGTCATTTATTTATCCTATGGATTCTGGCCCAATCAGAACTGTTGTTTCTTAGGCTATACTTGATTAGCCTATCACAGCCCTACAGTCATTACCAGGGCTGAGTTTTGAATGTTCAACATTGGTTTTCTGAAGTTGTAGGCTATTTGCTTATGAGATTGCCTTTTACAGAAACCTAATTTGAGATGACTTATCTGAGCATGTATCTGAGCACGTCTGTATTGTCTTCCGTATTCCAACATGGAATGTAGAAGTCAGGTTCTAATGAGGAGGGCTGTGAATAATGGGTTCTAACGGCTCTGCTGAGCCACTTCTTCTGTGGTTTCTGTAATGTTGTGTTCCGTATTCCAACATGGAATGTAGAAGTCAGGTTCTAATGAGGAGGGCTGTGAATAATGGGTTCTAACGGCTCTGCTGAGTCACTTCTTCTGTGGTTTCTGTAATATTGTGTTCCGTATTCCACCATGGAATGTAGAAGTCAGGTTCTAATGAGGAGGGCTGTGAATAATGGGTTCCAACGGTTCTGCTGAGTCACTTCTTCTGTGGTTTCTGTAATGTTGTGTTCCGTATTCCAACATGGAATGTAGAAGTCAGGTTCTAATGAGGAGGGCTGTGAATAATGGGTTCTAACGGCTCTGCTGAGTCACTTCTTCTGTGGTTTCTGTAATATTGTGTTCCGTATTCCACCATGGAATGTAGAAGTCAGGTTCTAATGAGGAGGGCTGTGAATAATGGGTTCTAACGGTTCTGCTGAGCCACTTCTTCTGTGGTTTCTGTAATGTTGTGTTCCGTATTCCAACATGGAATGTAGAAGTCAGGTTCTAATGAGGAGGGCTGTGAATAATGGGTTCTAACGGCTCTGCTGAGTCACTTCTTCTGTGGTTTCTGTAATATTGTGTTCCGTATTCCACCATGGAATGTAGAAGTCAGGTTCTAATGAGGAGGGCTGTGAATAATGGGTTCTAACGGCTCTGCTGAGTCACTTCTTCTGTGGTTTCTGTAATGTTGTGTTCCGTATTCCACCATGGAATGTAGAAGTCAGGTTCTAATGAGGAGGGCTGTGAATAATGGGTTCTAACGGCTCTGCTGAGCCACTTCTTCTGTGGTTTCTGTTAGGAGAGAAATGCCATGGCAGTGAATCACCTTTCACTCTTTCCTTTGTATACAGAGTTACTACAACAACAACAACAACAACAATATTCACTCTCCACTCCTCCTCTTCTCTCCTCCTCTTCTCTCCTCCTCTTCTCTCCTCCTCTTCCTCATCTCTTTTCCTTTGTATGCAGAGTTACTACAACAACAACAACAATATTCACTCTCTACTCCTCCTCTCTACTCCTCCTCTTCTCTCCTCCTCTCCTCTCCTCCTCTTCCTCATCTCTTTTCCTTTGTATGCAGAGTTACTACAACAACAACAATATTAACTCTCTACCCCTCCTCTTCTATCCTCCTCTTCTCTCCTCCTCTTCTCTCCTCCTCTTCCTCATCTCTTTTCCTTTGTATGCAGAGTTACTACAACAACAACAACAATATTCACTCTCTACTCCTCCTCTCTACTCCTCCTCTTCTCTCCTCCTCTCCTCTCCTCCTCTTCCTCATCTCTTTTCCTTTGTATGCAGAGTTACTACAACAACAACAATATTCACTCTCTACTCCTCCTCTTCTATCCTCCTCTTCTCTCCTCCTCTTCTCTCCTCCTCTTCCTCATCTCTTTTCCTTTGTATGCAGAGTTACTACAACAACAACAACAATATTCACTCTCTACTCCTCCTCTCTACTCCTCCTCTCTACTCCTCCTCTTCTCTCCTCCTCTCCTCTCCTCCTCTTCCTCATCTCTTTTCCTTTGTATGCAGAGTTACTACAACAACAACAACAATATTCACTCTCTACTCCTCCTCTCTACTCCTCCTCTTCTCTCCTCCTCTTCTCTCCTCCTCTTCCTCATCTCTTTTCCTTTGTATGCAGAGTTACTACAACAACAACAACAACATTCACTCTCTACTCCTCCTCTTCTCTCCTCCTCTTCTCTCCTCCTCTTCCTCGTCTCTTTTCCTTTGTATGCAGAGTTACTACAACAACAACAACAATATTCACTCTCTACTCCTCCTCTCTACTCCTCCTCTTCTCTCCTCCTCTTCCTCGTCTCTTTTCCTTTGTATGCAGAGTTACTACAACAACAACAACAATATTCACTCTCTACTTCTCCTCTTCTCTCCTCCTCTTCTCTCCTCCTCTTCCTCATCTCTTTTCCTTTGTATGCAGAGTTACTACAACAACAACAACAATATTCACTCTCTACTCCTCCTCTTCTCTCCTCCTCTTCTCTCCTCCTCTTCTCTCCTCCTCTTCCTCATCTCTTTTCCTTTGTATGCAGAGTTACTACAACAACAACAACAATATTCACTCTCTACTCCTCCTCTCTACTCCTCCTCTCTACTCCTCCTCTTCTCTCCTCCTCTCCTCTCCTCCTCTTCCTCATCTCTTTTCCTTTGTATGCAGAGTTACTACAACAACAACAACAACAATATTCACTCTCTACTCCTCCTCTCTACTCCTCCTCTTCTCTCCTCCTCTTCTCTCCTCCTCTTCCTCATCTCTTTTCCTTTGTATGCAGAGTTACTACAACAACAACAACAATATTCACTCTCTACTCCTCCTCTTCTCTCCTCCTCTTCTCTCCTCCTCTTCTCTCCTCCTCTTCCTCATCTCTTTTCCTTTGTATGCAGAGTTACAACAACAACAACAATATTCACTCTCTACTCCTCCTCTCTACTCCTCCTCTCTACTCCTCCTCTTCTCTCCTCCTCTTCTCTCCTCCTCTTCCTCATCTCTTTTCCTTTGTATGCAGAGTTACTACAACAACAACAACAATATTCACTCTCTACTCCTCCTCTCTACTCCTCCTCTCTACTCCTCCTCTTCTCTCCTCCTCTTCTCTCCTCCTCTTCCTCATCTCTTTTCCTTTGTATGCAGAGTTACTACAACAACAACAACAATATTCACTCTCTACTCCTCCTCTCTACTCCTCCTCTCTACTCCTCCTCTTCACTCCTCCTCTTCTCTCCTCCTCTTCTCTCCTCCTCTTCTCTCCTCCTCTTCCTCGTCTCTTTTCCTTTGTATGCAGAGTTACTACAACAACAACAATATTCACTCTCTACTCCTCCTCTCTACTCCTCCTCTCTACTCCTCCTCTTCTCTCCTCCTCTTCTCTCCTCCTCTTCTCTCCTCCTCTTCTCTCCTCCTCTTCTCTCCTCCTCTTCCTCATCTCTTTTCCTTTGTATGCAGAGTTACTACAACAACAACAACAATATTCACTCTCTACTCCTCCTCTCTACTCCTCCTCTCTACTCCTCCTCTCTACTCCTCCTCTTCACTCCTCCTCTTCTCTCCTCCTCTTCACTCCTCCTCTTCTCTCCTCCTCTTCTCTCCTCCTCTTCTCTCCTCCTCTTCCTCGTCTCTTTTCCTTTGTATGCAGAGTTACTACAACAACAACAACAATATTCACTCTCTACTCCTCCTCTCTACTCCTCCTCTTCTCTCCTCCTCTTCTCTCCTCCTCTTCCTCATCTCTTTTCCTTTGTATGCAGAGTTACTACAACAACAACAATATTCACTCTCTACTCCTCCTCTTCTCTCCTCCTCTTCTCTCCTCCTCTTCTCTCCTCCTCTTCCTCATCTCTTTTCCTTTGTATGCAGAGTTACTACAACAACAACAACAATATTCACTCTCTACTCCTCCTCTCTACTCCTCCTCTCTACTCCTCCTCTTCTCTCCTCCTCTTCTCTCCTCCTCTTCTCTCCTCCTCTTCCTCATCTCTTTTCCTTTGTATACAGAGTTACTACAACAACAACAACAATATTAACTCTCTACTCCTCCTCTCCACTCCTCCTCTTCTCTCCTCCTCTTCTCTCCTCCTCTTCTCTCCTCCTCTTCTCTCCTCCTCTTCTCTCCTCCTCTTCCTCATCTCTTTTCCTTTGTATGCAGAGTTACTACAACAACAACAACAATATTCACTCTCTACTCCTCCTCTTCTCTCCTCCTCTTCTCTCCTCCTCTTCTCTCCTCCTCTTCCTCATCTCTTTTCCTTTGTATGCAGAGTTACTACAACAACAACAACAATATTCACTCTCTACTCCTCCTCTCTACTCCTCCTCTTCTCTCCTCCTCTTCCTCGTCTCTTTTCCTTTGTATGCAGAGTTACTACAACAACAACAACAATATTCACTCTCTACTCCTCCTCTTCTCTCCTCCTCTTCCTCGTCTCTTTTCCTTTGTATGCAGAGTTACTACAACAACAACAACAATATTCACTCTCTACTCCTCCTCTCTACTCCTCCTCTTCTCTCCTCCTCTTCTCTCCTCCTCTTCTCTCCTCCTCTTCCTCGTCTCTTTTCCTTTGTATGCAGAGTTACTACAACAACAACAACAATATTCACTCTCTACTCCTCCTCTCTACTCCTCCTCTTCTCTCCTCCTCTTCTCTCCTCCTCTTCCTCGTCTCTTTTCCTTTGTATGCAGAGTTACTACAACAACAACAACAATATTCACTCTCTACTCCTCCTCTTCTCTCCTCCTCTTCTCTCCTCCTCTTCCTCATCTCTTTTCCTTTGTATGCAGAGTTACTACAACAACAACAACAATATTCACTCTCTACTCCTCCTCTTCTCTCCTCCTCTCTACTCCTCCTCTTCTCTCCTCCTCTCCTCTCCTCCTCTTCCTCATCTCTTTTCCTTTGTATGCAGAGTTACTACAACAACAACAACAATATTCACTCTCTACTCCTCCTCTCCACTCCTCCTCTTCTCTCCTCCTCTTCTCTCCTCCTCTTCTCTCCTCCTCTCCTCTCCTCCTCTTCCTCGTCTCTTTTCCTTTGTATGCAGAGTTACTACAACAACAACAACAATATTCACTCTCTACTCCTCCTCTTCTCTCCTCCTCTCTACTCCTCCTCTTCTCTCCTCCTCTTCTCTCCTCCTCTTCCTCATCTCTTTTCCTTTGTATGCAGAGTTACTACAACAACAACAACAATATTCACTCTCTACTCCTCCTCTCTACTCCTCCTCTTCTCTCCTCCTCTTCTCTCCTCCTCTTCTCTCCTCCTCTTCTCTCCTCCTCTTCTCTCCTCCTCTTCTCTCCTCCTCTTCTCTCCTCCTCTTCTCTTCTCCTCTTCTCTCCTCCTCTTCTCTCCTCCTCTTCCTCATCTCTTTTCCTTTGTATGCAGAGTTACTACAACAACAACAATATTAACTCTCTACTCCTCCTCTCTACTCCTCCTCTTCTCTCCTCCTCTTCTCTCCTCCTCTTCTCTCCTCCTCTTCCTCATCTCTTTTCCTTTGTATACAGAGTTACTACAACAACAACAACAATATTCACTCTCTACTCCTCCTCTTCTCTCCTCCTCTTCTCTCCTCCTCTTCCTCGTCTCTTTTCCTTTGTATGCAGAGTTACTACAACAACAACAACAATATTCACTCTCTACTCCTCCTCTCTACTCCTCCTCTTCTCTCCTCCTCTTCTCTCCTCCTCTTCTCTCCTCCTCTCCTCTCCTCCTCTTCCTCATCTCTTTTCCTTTGTATGCAGAGTTACTACAACAACAACAACAATATTCACTCTCTACTCCTCCTCTCTACTCCTCCTCTTCTCTCCTCCTCTTCCTCATCTCTTTTCCTTTGTATGCAGAGTTACTACAACAACAACAACAATATTCACTCTCTACTCCTCCTCTCTACTCCTCCTCTTCTCTCCTCCTCTTCTCTCCTCCTCTTCTCTCCTCCTCTTCTCTCCTCCTCTTCCTCATCTCTTTTCCTTTGTATGCAGAGTTACTACAACAACAACAACAATATTCACTCTCTACTCCTCCTCTTCTCTCCTCCTCTCTACTCCTCCTCTCTACTCCTCCTCTTCTCTCCTCCTCTTCCTCGTCTCTTTTCCTTTGTATGCAGAGTTACTACAACAACAACAACAATATTCACTCTCTACTCCTCCTCTTCTCTCCTCCTCTTCTCTCCTCCTCTTCTCTCCTCCTCTTCTCTCCTCCTCTCTACTCCTCCTCTCCACTCCTCCTCTTCTCTCCTCCTCTTCTATCCTCCTCTTCTCTCCTCCTCTTCTCTCCTCCTCTTCCTCATCTCTTTTCCTTTGTATGCAGAGTTACTACAACAACAACAACAACATTCACTCTCTACTCCTCCTCTTCTCTCCTCTCTTCTCTCCTCCTCTTCTCTCCTCCTCTTCCTCATCTCTTTTCCTTTGTATGCAGAGTTACTACAACAACAACAACAATATTCACTCTCTACTCCTCCTCTTCTCTCCTCCTCTCTACTCCTCCTCTTCTATCCTCCTCTTCTCTCCTCCTCTCCTCTCCTCCTCTTCCTCATCTCTTTTCCTTTGTATGCAGAGTTACTACAACAACAACAACAATATTCACTCTCTACTCCTCCTCTCTACTCCTCCTCTTCTCTCCTCCTCTTCTCTCCTCCTCTTCTCTCCTCCTCTTCTCTCCTCCTCTTCTCTCCTCCTCTTCCTCATCTCTTTTCCTTTGTATGCAGAGTTACTACAACAACAACAACAATATTCACTCTCTACTCCTCCTCTTCTCTCCTCCTCTTCCTCGTCTCTTTTCCTTTGTATGCAGAGTTACTACAACAACAACAACAATATTCACTCTCTACTCCTCCTCTCTACTCCTCCTCTTCTCTCCTCCTCTTCTCTCCTCCTCTTCCTCATCTCTTTTCCTTTGTATGCAGAGTTACTACAACAACAACAATATTCACTCTCTACTCCTCCTCTCCACTCCTCCTCTTCTCTCCTCCTCTCCTCTCCTCCTCTTCTCTCCTCCTCTTCTCTCCTCCTCTTCTCTCCTCCTCTTCCTCATCTCTTTTCCTTTGTATGCAGAGTTACTACAACAACAACAATATTCACTCTCTACTCCTCCTCTCCACTCCTCCTCTTCTCTCCTCCTCTTCACTCCTCCTCTTCTCTCCTCCTCTTCTCTCCTCCTCTTCTCTCCTCCTCTTCCTCATCTCTTTTCCTTTGTATGCAGAGTTACTACAACAACAACAACAATATTCACTCTCTACTCCTCCTCTCTACTCCTCCTCTTCTCTCCTCCTCTTCCTCATCTCTTTTCCTTTGTATGCAGAGTTACTACAACAACAACAACAATATTCACTCTCTACTCCTCCTCTTCTCTCCTCCTCTTCTCTCCTCCTCTCTACTCCTCCTCTTCTCTCCTCCTCTTCCTCATCTCTTTTCCTTTGTATGCAGAGTTACTACAACAACAATATTCACTCTCTACTCCTCCTCTCTACTCCTCCTCTTCTCTCCTCCTCTTCCTCGTCTCTTTTCCTTTGTATGCAGAGTTACTACAACAACAACAACAATATTCACTCTCTACTCCTCCTCTCTACTCCTCCTCTTCTCTCCTCCTCTTCTCTCCTCCTCTTCCTCGTCTCTTTTCCTTTGTATGCAGAGTTACTACAACAACAACAACAATATTCACTCTCTACTCCTCCTCTTCTCTCCTCCTCTCTACTCCTCCTCTTCTCTCCTCCTCTCCTCTCCTCCTCTTCCTCATCTCTTTTCCTTTGTATGCAGAGTTACTACAACAACAACAACAATATTCACTCTCTACTCCTCCTCTTCTCTCCTCCTCTTCTCTCCTCCTCTTCTCTCCTCCTCTTCTCTCCTCCTCTTCTCTCCTCCTCTTCTCTCCTCCTCTTCCTCATCTCTTTTCCTTTGTATGCAGAGTTACTACAACAACAACAACAATATTCACTCTCTACTCCTCCTCTCTACTCCTCCTCTTCTCTCCT
>NC_143040.1:3362500-3375000 GCF_057628025.1 Oncorhynchus mykiss
GGATCAGACGTTTTCTCACTGAGTCACAGCACAACAAACACAGTGCAGGTCTGTCTGCCTGTCTGTCTGCCTGTCACTCTGTCACTCACTCTGTCACTCTGTCTGTCTGTCACTCTGTCACTCTGTCTGTCACTCTGTCTGTCTGTCTGTCTGTCTGTCTCTGTCTGTCTGTCTGTCTGTCTGTCTGTCTGTCTGTCTGTCTGTCTGTCTGTCTGTCTGTCTGTCTGTGGTTTTCGTGTGTGTGCGCCTAATGTGTGTGTCTGTGTTGTTGTCTAGGTAACCACAGAATGCTGAGTGGTCATTACCGCATTCCAGAACCCCAGTCAGATGCAGGTGACACACACACACACACACCTGTGCAGGAATGTGAAAATAAAATGAAAATAGTGATTTCATAATGTGCTGTTTTTCTTTCATCAGTACGACAGGAGTGAAGAAGAAACGTCTGATTGGCATTAAGATGCTCACTGTTACAGATGGGTAAAACACACACACACACACACACACACACACACACACACACAGATGGGTAAAACACACACACACACACACACACACACACACACACACACACACACACACACAGATGGGTAAAACACACACACACACACACAGATGGGTAAAACACACACACACACACACACAGATGGGTAAAACACACACACACACACACACACACACAGATGGGTAAAACACACACACACACACACACACAGATGGGTAAAACACACACACACACACACACACAGACACACACACACACACAGACACACACAGATGGGTAAAACACACACACACACACACACACAGATGGGTAAAACACACACACATACACACACACACACACACACACACACACACACACACACACACACACACACACACACACAGATGGGTAAAACACACACACACACACACACACAGATGGGTAAAACACACACACATACACACACACACACACACACACACACACACACACACACACACACACACAGACACACACAGATGGGTAAAACACAGACACACACACACACTCTTTTTCCTGCCCTGTTGTGATATTGATGTAACTTACTAATACTATAGTTCTATGGGCCCTAAAAAGGACCATAAACCTCATTCAGTTAATTTAATTTGAAACTTTTAATTTAGAAATTTGGAGGCGGTTATTTTTTAACTACAGTTTAGTCAACGGAGAAAAGCAGAAATGAAACATGTGAGATTCTAAAGAGGTTCACTCTATATTTGTATCTGTGGATGGTCAGTGCCTCTCATCCATACCTCTGTCTATGGATGAGACAGTGGTTCCATTTCTCCAGGCCCATATATGTATATACATATATACAGTGGGGCAAAAAGTATTTAGTCAGCCGCCAATTGTGCAAGTTCTCCCACTTAAAAAGACGAGAGAGGCCTGTAATTTTCATCATAGGTACACTTCAAACATGACAGACAGAATTAGAAAAAAAATACAGAAAATCACATTGTAGGATTTTTAATGAATTTATTTGCAAATGATGGTGGAAAATAATGTGTGTGTATATATATATATATAATAATATAATGTAGTCTGGTAGAGGAGTAATCTAATTAATGTGTATTTATACTGTAGTCTGGTAGAGGAGTAATCTAATTAATGTGTATTTATACTGTAGTCTGGTAGAGGAGTAATCTAATTAATGTGTATTTATACTGTAGTCTGGTAGAGGAGTAATCTAATTAATGTGTATTTATACTGTAGTCTGGTAGAGGAGTGATCTAATTAATGTGTATTTATACTGTAGTCTGGTAGAGGAGCAATCTAATTAATGTGTATTTATACTGTAGTCTGGTAGAGGAGCAATCTAATTAATGTGTATTTATACTGTAGTCTGGTAGAGGAGTAATCTAATTAATGTGTATTTATACTGTAGTCTGGTAGAGGAGTAATCTAATTAATGTGTATTTATACTGTAGTCTGGTAGAGGAGTAATCTAATTAATGTGTATTTATACTGTAGTCTGGTAGAGGAGTAATCTAATTAATGTGTATTTATACTGTAGTCTGGTAGAGGAGTAATCTAATTAATGTGTATTTATACTGTAGTCTGGTAGAGGAGTAATCTAATTAATGTGTATTTATACTGTAGTCTGGTAGAGGAGTAATCTAATTAATGTGTATTTATACTGTAGTCTGGTAGAGGAGGTCTTTAATCTAATTAATGTGTATTTATACTGTAGTCTGGTAGAGGAGTAATCTAATTAATGTGTATTTATACTGTAGTCTGGTAGAGGAGTAAATCTAATTAATGTGTATTTATACTGTAGTCTGGTAGAGGAGTAATCTAATTAATGTGTATTTATACTGTAGTCTGGTAGAGGAGTAATCTAATTAATGTGTATTTATACTGTAGTCTGGTAGAGGAGTAATCTAATTAATGTGTATTTATACTGTAGTCTGGTAAGAGGAGGTCTTCAATCTAATTAATGTATATTTATACTGTAGTCTGGTAGAGGAGTAATCTAATTAATGTGTATTTATACTGTAGTCTGGTAGAGGAGTAATCTAATTAGTGTGTATTTATACTGTAGTCTGGTAGAGGAGTAATCTAATGAATGGTGTATTTATACTGTAGTCTGGTAGAGGAGTAATCTAATTAATGTGTATTTATACTGTAGTCTGGTAGAGGAGTAATCTAATGAATGTGTATTTATACTGTAGTCTGGTAGAGGAGTAATCTAATGAATGTGTATTTATACTGTAGTCTGGTAGAGGAGTAATCTAATTAATGTGTATTTATACTGTAGTCTGGTAGAGGAGTAATCTAATTAATGTGTATTTATACTGTAGTCTGGTAGAGGAGTAATCTAATTAATGTGTATTTATACTGTAGTCTGGTAGAGGAGTAATCTAATTAATGTGTATTTATACTGTAGTCTGGTAGAGGAGTAATCTAATTAATGTGTATTTATACTGTAGTCTGGTAGAGGAGTAATCTAATTAATGTGTATTTATACTGTAGTCTGGTAGAGGAGTAATCTAATTAATGTGTATTTATACTGTAGTCTGGTAGAGGAGTAATCTAATTAATGTGTATTTATACTGTAGTCTGGTAGAGGAGTAATCTAATTAATGTGTATTTATACTGTAGTCTGGTAGAGGAGTAATCTAATTAATGTGTATTTATACTGTAGTCTGGTAGAGGAGTAATCTAATTAATGTGTATTTATACTGTAGTCTGGTAGAGGAGTAATCTAATTAATGTGTATTTATACTGTAGTCTGGTAGAGGAGTAATCTAATTAATGTTTATTTATACTGTAGTCTGGTAGAGGAGGTCTTTAATCTAATTAATGTGTATTTATACTGTAGTCTGGTAGAGGAGTAATCTAATTAATGTGTATTTATACTGTAGTCTGGTAGAGGAGTAATCTAATTAATGTGTATTTATACTGTAGTCTGGTAGAGGAGTAATCTAATTAATGTGTATTTATACTGTAGTCTGGTAGAGGAGTAATCTAATTAATGTGTATTTATACTGTAGTCTGGTAGAGGAGTAATCTAATTAATGTGTATTTATACTGTAGTCTGGTAGAGGAGTAATCTAATTAATGTGTATTTATACTGTAGTCTGGTAGAGGAGTAATCTAATTAATGTGTATTTATACTGTAGTCTGGTAGAGGAGTAATCTAATTAATGTGTATTTATACTGTAGTCTGGTAGAGGAGGTCTTCAATCTAATTAATGTTTATTTATACTGTAGTCTGGTAGAGGAGTAATCTAATTAATGTATATTTATACTGTAGTCTGGTAGAGGAGTAATCTAATTAATGTGTATTTATACTGTAGTCTGGTAGAGGAGTAATCTAATTAATGTGTATTTATACTGTAGTCTGGTAGAGGAGTAATCTAATTAATGTGTATTTATACTGTAGTCTGGTAGAGGAGTAATCTAATTAATGTGTATTTATACTGTAGTCTGGTAGAGGAGTAATCTAATTAATGTGTATTTATACTGTAGTCTGGTAGAGGAGTAATCTAATTAATGTGTATTTATACTGTAGTCTGGTAGAGGAGTAATCTAATTAATGTGTATTTATACTGTAGTCTGGTAGAGGAGGTCTTTAATCTAATTAATGTGTATTTATACTGTAGTCTGGTAGAGGAGTAATCTAATTAATGTGTATTTATACTGTAGTCTGGTAGAGGAGTAATCTAATTAATGTGTATTTATACTGTAGTCTGGTAGAGGAGTAATCTAATTAATGTGTATTTATACTGTAGTCTGGTAGAGGAGTAATCTAATTAATGTGTATTTATACTGTAGTCTGGTAGAGGAGTAATCTAATTAATGTGTATTTATACTGTAGTCTGGTAGAGGAGGTCTTTAATCTAATTAATGTGTATTTATACTGTAGTCTGGTAGAGGAGTAATCTAATTAATGTGTATTTATACTGTAGTCTGGTAGAGGAGTAATCTAATTAATGTGTATTTATACTGTAGTCTGGTAGAGGAGGTCTTTAATCTAATTAATATGTATTTATACTGTAGTCTGGTAGAGGAGTAATCTAATTAATGTGTATTTATACTGTAGTCTGGTAGAGGAGTAATCTAATTAATGTGTATTTATACTGTAGTCTGGTAGAGGAGTAATCTAATTAATGTGTATTTATACTGTAGTCTGGTAGAGGAGTAATCTAATTAATGTGTATTTATACTGTAGTCTGGTAGAGGAGCAATCTAATTAATGTGTATTTATACTGTAGTCTGGTAGAGGAGTAATCTAATTAATGTGTATTTATACTGTAGTCTGGTAGAGGAGCAATCTAATTAATGTGTATTTATACTGTAGTCTGGTAGAGGAGTAATCTAATTAATGTGTATTTATACTGTAGTCTGGTAGAGGAGTAATCTAATTAATGTGTATTTATACTGTAGTCTGGTAGAGGAGTAATCTAATTAATGTGTATTTATACTGTAGTCTGGTAGAGGAGTAATCTAATTAATGTGTATTTATACTGTAGTCTGGTAGAGGAGGTCTTTAATCTAATTAATATGTATTTATACTGTAGTCTGGTAGAGGAGTAATCTAATTAATGTGTATTTATACTGTAGTCTGGTAGAGGAGTAATCTAATTAATGTGTATTTATACTGTAGTCTGGTAGAGGAGTAATCTAATTAATGTGTATTTATACTGTAGTCTGGTAGAGGAGGTCTTTAATCTAATTAATGTGTATTTATACTGTAGTCTGGTAGAGGAGTAATCTAATTAATGTGTATTTATACTGTAGTCTGGTAGAGGAGTAATCTAATTAATGTGTATTTATACTGTAGTCTGGTAGAGGAGTAATCTAATTAATGTGTATTTATACTGTAGTCTGGTAGAGGAGTAATCTAATTAATGTGTATTTATACTGTAGTCTGGTAGAGGAGTAATCTAATTAATGTGTATTTATACTGTAGTCTGGTAGAGGAGTAATCTAATTAATGTGTATTTATACTGTAGTCTGGTAGAGGAGCAATCTAATTAATGTGTATTTATACTGTAGTCTGGTAGAGGAGTAATCTAATTAATGTGTATTTATACTGTAGTCTGGTAGAGGAGGTCTTCAATCTAATTAATGTGTATTTATACTGTAGTCTGGTAGAGGAGTAATCTAATTAATGTGTATTTATACTGTAGTCTGGTAGAGGAGTAATCTAATTAATGTGTATTTATACTGTAGTCTGGTAGAGGAGTAATCTAATTAATGTGTATTTATACTGTAGTCTGGTAGAGGAGTAATCTAATTAATGTGTATTTATACTGTAGTCTGGTAGAGGAGCAATCTAATTAATGTGTATTTATACTGTAGTCTGGTAGAGGAGGTCTTCAATCTAATTAATGTATATTTATACTGTAGTCTGGTAGAGGAGTAATCTAATTAATGTGTATTTATACTGTAGTCTGGTAGAGGAGTAATCTAATTAATATGTATTTATACTGTAGTCTGGTAGAGGAGTAATCTAATTAATGTGTATTTATACTGTAGTCTGGTAGAGGAGTAATCTAATTAATGTGTATTTATACTGTAGTCTCGTGGAGGAGATGAAGAGGCAGAATCCTGACTTCCCTGATGATGTCACCCGTGGAGTGTTGGTCCATCAGGTTATACCTGAGTCCCCCGCGCACAGGTAGGTGTTTTCACACACACACACACACACACACACACACACACACACACACACACACACACACGTATGCAAAGATGCAGCACAAACACACAGTGACACACACACACACACACACACACACACACGGACACACACACACGGACACACACACAGTGACACACCTCAAAGGCCCTGATTGGAGCGAAAGGAGGAATGGATTAATGCAATAGGTTTATCTGTTATATCAAAAACGTAGTTTAGCTAGCTAGCCTATCAAAGGGCAAGGTTGATCCATCACTGTACCAATGTGGAAGAAGCCTTCTTTAGGAACCGACGACCAATGAGAACCTCTCGTTTTTTTTTCTACAAAAGGGGCGGGATAGAGGCCGGTGACGTGATCCTCAAGCTGAACGGCCGCCCACTCAGGACCACCGACGAGCTGCAGGGGGCGTTGCTAGGCGACGGGCCCCTCCTCCTGGAGGTTCGTCGCGGCGACGACGAGTTGCTTTTCCACATAGAGCCCCACGTCGTCATGCAGTGAGGAGGCGGAGTCATGGACCAGGGAAATGGAGTTAGAGTTGTTTTTGTTTTTTGCAGAGTTCGGCGGGGGGGGGGGGGGGGGGGGTCAATTCCAATTAAAAAGGTAGTCAAAGTCAATTCAGGAAGTGATTTCGATTTAAACTAAATAAATCGCTTTTACTTTTCAGTTTATTGGGAAGTCGTTGAAAATAGATGGCCTTTTTGCAATTGGGATTTAAATGTATGACATGAATTGACCTTCAGTTGGAATTCAGAACGACCCTGTTTTAATGCTGTTATGCGTTTTGACTGTGTTCTCTGTGGTGACTGGGCTGGACTCACTACAGATGTACAGATGTACTGCCTGCTTCCCAAAAGTTGGGCACCATATGCCCTACCTATAGTGGACACAATGTTCCCTACCTGTAGTGGACACTATGTTCCCTACCTATAGTGCTTGTAACCAGGGCACTAGAGCCCATTGGTTGCCTAACAACTTCATTGTTTAGCCTGGTTGCTAGGCGGTTGCTAGGCGGTTGCTAGGCCATTTCTGATATATGTATGTCCAAATGTATCTCTTATGTAGTGCACTACTTTGGACCAGGACCCTACATAGTGAACTAGTTCCCTATTCCTTATGTAGTGCACTACTTTGGACTAGGACCCTACATTGTGAACTAGTTCCCTATTCCTTATGTAGTGCACTACTTTGGACTAGGACCCTACATTGTGAACTAGTTCCCTATTCCTTATGTAGCGCACTACTTTGGACCAGGACCCTACATAGTGAACGAGTTCCCTATTCCTTATGTAGTGCACTACTTTGGACCAGGACCCTACATAGTGAACTAGTTCCCTATTCCTTATGTAGTGCACTACTTTGGACTAGGACCCTACATAGTGAACTAGTTCCCTATTCCTTATGTGGTGCACTACTTTGGACTAGGACGCTACATAGTGAACTAGTTCCCTATTCCTTATGTAGTGCACTACTTTGGACTAGGACCCTACATAGTGAACTAGTTCCCTATTCCTTATGTAGTGCACTACTTTGGACTAGGACCCTACATAGTGAACTAGTTCCCTATTCCTTATGTAGTGCACTACTTTGGACCAGGACGCTACATAGTGAACTAGTTCCCTATTCCTTATGTAGTGCACTACTTTGGACCAGGACCCTACATAGTGAACTAGTTCCCTATTCCTTATGTAGTGCACTACTTTGGACCAGGACCCTACATAGTGAACTAGTTCCCTATTCCTTATGTAGTGCACTACTTTGGACCAGGACCCATAGGACTCTCCCATAGGGCCCTGGTCTAAAGTAGTGTACTCCATAGGGAATAGGGCTCTGGTCTAAAGTAGTGTACTATATAGGGAATATGGCTCTAGTCTAAAGTAGTGCACTATGTTGGGTTTAGGGTGCCATTTGGGATTCATACACTATAAACGCTAGACATGGATACTTTCAGAGAGAGATGGAGATAGAGGAGGAGGATGTGTTTTTTACGGACCCTTCTGCCCGTAAACCTCATAGTTGAGCCTGGTTGCTAGGCCGTTGCTAGGCCGTTTTATGCTATATGAATGTTCATATAAAAATGAGTAAATAAAGTTCATATTTCAAAATCTAGAGACGGATTTATTTCTACATAGTGCACATTATTTATGTAAATATCAAAATGTCATGACACACAGCCGTTTATCCACAAACCTAGCTACTGGTGGACTGAATGGACTACTGGTGGACTGAATGGAAACCCAGCTACTGGTGGACTGAATGGACTACTGGTGGACTGAATGGAAACCTAGCTACTGGTGGACTGAATAGAAACCCAGCTACTGGTGGACTGAATAGAAACCCAGCTACTGGTGGACTGAATGGAAACCCAGCTACTGGTGGACTGAATGGAAACCCAGGTACTGGTGGACTGAATGGACTACTGGTGGACTGAATGGACTACTGGTGGACTGAATGGAAACCTAGCAACTGGTGGACTGAATGGAAACCTAGCTACTGGTGGACTGAATGGACTACTGGTGGACTGAATGGAAACCCAGCTACTGGTGGACTGAATGGAAACCTAGCTACTGGTGGACTGAATAGAAACCCAGCTACTGGTGGACTGAATGGAAACCTAGCTACTGGTGGACTGAATAGAAACCCAGCTACTGGTGGACTGAATAGAAACCCAGCTACTGGTGGACTGAATGGAAACCTAGCTACTGGTGGACTGAATAGAAACCTAGCTACTGGTGGACTGAATGGAAACCTAGCTACTGGTGGACTGAATGGAAACCTAGGTACTGGTGGACTGAATGGAAACCCAGCTACTGGTGGACTGAATAGAAACCCAGGTACTGGTGGACTGAATGGAAACCTAGCTACTGGTGGACTGAATGGAAACCCAGCTACTGGTGGACTGAATGGAAACCTAGCTACTGGTGGACTGAATGGAAACCTAGCTACTGGTGGACTGAATGGAAACCTAGCTACTGGTGGACTGAATGGACTACTGGTGGACTGAATGGAAACCTAGCTACTGGTGGACTGAATGGAAACCTAGCTACTGGTGGACTGAATAGAAACCTAGCTACTGGTGGACTGAATGGACTACTGGTGGACTGAATGGACTACTGGTGGACTGAATGGAAACCTAGCTACTGGTGGACTGAATGGAAACCTAGCTACTGGTGGACTGAATGGAAACCTAGCTACTGGTGGACTGAATGGAAACCCAGCTACTGGTGGACTGAATAGAAACCCAGCTACTGGTGGACTGAATAGAAACCTAGCTACTGGTGGACTGAATGGACACCTAGCTACTGGTGGACTGAATGGAAACCTAGCTACTGGTGGACTGAATGGAAACCCAGCTACTGGTGGACTGAATAGAAACCCAGCTACTGGTGGACTGAATGGAAACCCAGCTACTGGTGGACTGAATGGAAACCCAGCTACTGATGGACTGAATGGAAACCCAGCTACTGATGGACTGAATGGAAACCCAGCTACTGGTGGACTGAATGGAAACCTAGCTACTGGTGGACTGAATAGAAACCTAGCTACTGGTGGACTGAATGGAAACCTAGCTACTGGTGGACTGAATAGAAACCCAGCTACTGGTGGACTGAATAAAAACCTAGCTACTGGGGACTGAATGGAAACCTAGCTACTGGGGACTGAATGGAAACCTAGCTACTGGTGGACTGAATGGAAACCTAGCTACTGGTGGACTGAATGGAAACCCAGCTACTGGTGGACTGAATGGACTACTGGTGGACTGAATGGAAACCTAGCTACTGGTGGACTGAATAGAAACCCAGCTACTGGTGGACTGAATGGAAACCCAGCTACTGGTGGACTGAATGGAAACCTAGCTACTGGTGGACTGAATGGAAACCTAGCTACTGGTGGACTGAATGGAAACCCAGCTACTGGTGGACTGAATGGAAACCTAGCTACTGGTGGACTGAATGGACTACTGGTGGACTGAATGGAAACCTAGCTACTGGTGGACTGAATAGAAACCCAGCTACTGGTGGACTGAATGGAAACCCAGCTACTGGTGGACTGAATGGAAACCTAGCTACTGGTGGACTGAATGGAAACCTAGCTACTGGTGGACTGAATGGAAACCCAGCTACTGGTGGACTGAATAGAAACCCAGCTACTGGTGGACTGAATAGAAACCTAGCTACTGGTGGACTGAATGGACACCTAGCTACTGGTGGACTGAATGGAAACCTAGCTACTGGTGGACTGAATGGAAACCCAGCTACTGGTGGACTGAATAGAAACCCAGCTACTGGTGGACTGAATGGAAACCCAGCTACTGGTGGACTGAATGGAAACCCAGCTACTGATGGACTGAATGGAAACCCAGCTACTGATGGACTGAATGGAAACCCAGCTACTGGTGGACTGAATGGAAACCTAGCTACTGGTGGACTGAATAGAAACCTAGCTACTGGTGGACTGAATGGAAACCTAGCTACTGGTGGACTGAATAGAAACCCAGCTACTGGTGGACTGAATAAAAACCTAGCTACTGGGGACTGAATGGAAACCTAGCTACTGGGGACTGAATGGAAACCTAGCTACTGGTGGACTGAATGGAAACCTAGCTACTGGTGGACTGAATGGAAACCCAGCTACTGGTGGACTGAATGGACTACTGGTGGACTGAATGGAAACCTAGCTACTGGTGGACTGAATAGAAACCCAGCTACTGGTGGACTGAATGGAAACCCAGCTACTGGTGGACTGAATGGAAACCTAGCTACTGGTGGACTGAATGGAAACCTAGCTACTGGTGGACTGAATGGAAACCCAGCTACTGGTGGACTGAATGGAAACCTAGCTACTGGTGGACTGAATGGACTACTGGTGTACTGAATGGAAACCTAGCTACTGGTGGACTGAATAGAAACCCAGCTACTGGTGGACTGAATGGAAACCCAGCTACTGGTGGACTGAATGGAAACCTAGCTACTGGTGGACTGAATGGAAACCTAGCTACTGGTGGACTGAATGGAAACCCAGCTACTGGTGGACTGAATGGAAACCTAGCTACTGGTGGACTGAATGGACTACTGGTGGACTGAATGGAAACCTAGCTACTGGTGGACTGAATGGAAACCCAGCTACTGGTGGACTGAATGGAAACCTAGCTACTGGTGGACTGAATGGAAACCTAGCTACTGGTGGACTGAATGGAAACCTAGCTACTGGTGGACTGAATGGAAACCCAGCTACTGGTGGACTGAATGGAAACCTAGCTACTGGTGGACTGAATGGAAACCTAGCTACTGGTGGACTGAATGGAAACCCAGCTACTGGTGGACTGAATGGAAACCTAGCTACTGGTGGACTGAATGGAAACCTAGCTACTGGTGGACTGAATGGACTACTGGTGGACTGAATGGAAACCTAGCTACTGGTGGACTGAATGGAAACCTAGCTACTGGTGGACTGAATAGAAACCTAGCTACTGGTGGACTGAATGGACTACTGGTGGACTGAATGGACTACTGGTGGACTGAATGGAAACCTAGCTACTGGTGGACTGAATGGAAACCTAGCTACTGGTGGACTGAATGGAAACCTAGCTACTGGTGGACTGAATGGAAACCCAGCTACTGGTGGACTGAATAGAAACCCAGCTACTGGTGGACTGAATAGAAACCTAGCTACTGGTGGACTGAATGGACACCTAGCTACTGGTGGACTGAATGGAAACCTAGCTACTGGTGGACTGAATGGAAACCCAGCTACTGGTGGACTGAATAGAAACCCAGCTACTGGTGGACTGAAT
Organism: Oncorhynchus mykiss; assembly: GCF_057628025.1. Classification (NCBI taxonomy): domain Eukaryota; kingdom Metazoa; phylum Chordata; class Actinopteri; order Salmoniformes; family Salmonidae; genus Oncorhynchus; species Oncorhynchus mykiss. The sequence continues at coordinate 3,374,466 of NC_143040.1, forward strand.
AGAAACCTAGCTACTGGTGGACTGAATGGAAACCCAGCTACTGGTGGACTGAATGGAAACCCAGCTACTGATGGACTGAATGGAAACACAGCTACTGGTGGACTGAATGGAAACCTAGCTACTGGTGGACTGAATAGAAACCTAGCTACTGGTGGACTGAATGGAAACCTAGCTACTGGTGGACTGAATAGAAACCCAGCTACTGGTGGACTGAATAAAAACCTAGCTACTGGGGACTGAATGGAAACCTAGCTACTGGGGACTGAATGGAAACCTAGCTACTGGTGGACTGAATGGAAACCTAGCTACTGGTGGACTGAATGGAAACCCAGCTACTGGTGGACTGAATGGACTACTGGTGGACTGAATGGAAACCTAGCTACTGGTGGACTGAATAGAAACCCAGCTACTGGTGGACTGAATGGAAACCCAGCTACTGGTGGACTGAATGGAAACCTAGCTACTGGTGGACTGAATGGAAACCTAGCTACTGGTGGACTGAATGGAAACCCAGCTACTGGTGGACTGAATGGAA
>NC_143040.1:3380000-3425000 GCF_057628025.1 Oncorhynchus mykiss
AGTAGAGGGTTAGAGAGTAGAGGGTTAGAGTGTAGGGGGGTTAGAGTGGTCACATACCTCTTTACCTCCACCTACAGTCACATACCTCCACCTACAGTCACATACCTCTTTACCTCCACCTACAGTCACATACCTCTATACCTCCACCTACATTCACATACCTCCACCTACAGTCATATACCTCCACCTACAGTCACATACCTCTTTACCTCCACCTACAGTCACATACCTCCACCTACAGTCCCATACCTCTTTACCTCCACCTACAGTCACATACCTCTTTACCTCCACCTACAGTCCCATACCTCCACCTACAGTCATATACCTCCACCTACAGTCACATACCTCTTTACCTCCACCTAAAGTCCCATACCTCCACCTACAGTCACATACCTCCACCTACAGTCCCATACCTCTTTACCTCCACCTACAGTCCCATACCTCCACCTACAGTCCCATACCTCTTTACCTCCACCTACAGTCCCATACCTCTTTACCTCCACCTACAGTCACATACCTCCACATACAGTCCCATACCTCTTTACCTCCACCTACAGTCCCATACCTCTTTACCTCCACCTACAGTCACATACCTCCACCTACAGTCCCATACCTCTTTACCTCCACCTACAGTCACATACCTCTATACCTCCACCTACATTCACATACCTCCACCTACAGTCCCATACCTCTTTACCTCCACCTAAAGTCCCATACCTCCACCTACAGTCACATACCTCCACCTACAGTCCCATACCTCTTTACCTCCACCTACAGTCCCATACCTCCACCTACAGTCCCATACCTCTTTACCTCCACCTACAGTCCCATACCTCTTTACCTCCACCTACAGTCCCATACCTCTTTACCTCCACCTACAGTCACATACCTCTTTACCTCCACCTACAGTCCCATACCTCTTTACCTCCACCTACAGTCCCATACCTCCACCTACAGTCACATACCTCCACCTACAGTCCCATACCTCTTTACCTCCACCTACAGTCCCATACCTCTTTACCTCCACCTACAGTCCCATACCTCCACCTACAGTCACATACCTCTTTACCTCCACCTACAGTCCCATACCTCTTTACCTCCACCTACAGTCCCATACCTCTTTACCTCCACCTACAGTCCCATACCTCCACCTACAGTCCCATACCTCTTTACCTCCACCTACAGTCATATACCTCTATACCTCCACCTACAGTCACATACCTCTTTACCTCCACCTACAGTCTCATACCTCTTTACCTCCACCTACAGTCACATACCTCCACCTACAGTCCCATACCTCTTTACCTCCACCTACAGTCCCATACCTCCACCTACAGTCACATACCTCTTTACCTCCACCTACAGTCCCATACCTCCACTTACAGTCACATACCTCTTTACCTCCACCTACAGTCCCATACCTCCACCTACAGTCACATACCTCCACCTACAGTCCCATACCTCTTTACCTCCACCTACAGTCACATACCTCTTTACCTCCATCTACAGTCCCATACCTCTATACCTCCACCTACAGTCCCATACCTCTATACCTCCACCTACAGTCCCATACCTCTATACCTCCACCTACAGTCACATACCTCTTTACCTCCACCTACAGTCACATACCTCCACCTACAGTCACATACCTCCACCTACAGTCACATACCTCTTTACCTCCACCTACAGTCCCATACCTCTATACCTCCACCTACAGTCACATACCTCTATACCTCCACCTACAGTCACATACCTCTTTACCTCCACCTACAGTCACATACCTCTATACCTGCACCTACAGTCACATACCTCTTTACCTCCACCTACAGTCACATACCTCCACCTACAGTCCCATACCTCTATACCTCCACCTACAGTCCCATACCTCTATACCTCCACCTACAGTCCCATACCTCTTTACCTCCACCTACAGTCACATACCTCCACCTACAGTCACATACCTCCACCTACAGTCACATACCTCTTTACCTCCACCTACAGTCACATACCTCTTTACCTCCACCTACAGTCACATACCTCTTTACCTCCACTTACAGTCACATACCTCCACCTACAGTCACATACCTCTTTACCTCCACCTACAGTCACATACCTCTATACCTCCACCTACAGTCCCATACCTCCACCTACAGTCACATACCTCCACCTACAGTCACATACCTCCACCTACAGTCACATACCTCTTTACCTCCACCTACAGTCCCATACCTCCACCTACAGTCCCATACCTCTTTACCTCCACCTACAGTCCCATACCTCCACCTACAGTCCCATACCTCTTTACCTCCACCTACAGTCCCATACCTCTTTACCTCCACCTACAGTCCCATACCTCCACCTACAGTCATATACCTCCACCTACAGTCACATACCTCTTTACCTCCACCTACAGTCACATACCTCTATACCTCCACCTACAGTCCCATACCTCTTTACCTCCACCTACAGTCCCATACCTCTATACCTCCACCTACAGTCACATACCTCTATACCTCCACCTACAGTCCCATACCTCCACCTACAGTCACATACCTCCACCTACAGTCCCATACCTCTTTACCTCCACCTACAGTCACATACCTCTTTACCTCCACCTACAGTCCCATACCTCCACCTACAGTCCCATACCTCTTTACCTCCACCTACAGTCACATACCTCTTTACCTCCACCCACTGTCACATACGTAACAAGGCGTACGTAACAAGCAGGACGTTCATACCAGCCTTACATTACATTAAGCAGGACGTTCATACCAGCCTTACAGTCCAATTGTAACCAAGTAGTAGTGTGAGCTGCTAACATAAAGTGACATGGAGGCTGTTTCTACAGTCTGAGCCTGTTTCTACAGTCTGACCCTGTTTCTACAGTCTGAGCCTGTTTCTACAGTCTGAGGCTGTTTCTACAGTCTGAGCCTGTTTCTACAGTCTGAGCCTGTTTCTACAGACTGAGGCTGTTTCTACAGTCTGAGCCTGTTTCTACAGTCTGAGCCTGTTTCTACAGTCTGACCCTGTTTCTACAGTCTGAGCCTGTTTCTACAGTCTGACCCTGTTTCTACAGTCTGAGGCTGTTTCTACAGTCTGACCCTGTTTCTACAGTCTGAGCCTGTTTCTACAGTCTGAGCCTGTTTCTACAGTCTGAGCCTGTTTCTACAGTCTGACCCTGTTTCTACAGTCTGACCCTGTTTCTACAGTCTGAGGCTGTTTCTACAGTCTGACCCTGTTTCTACAGTCTGACCCTGTTTCTACAGTCTGAGGCTGTTTCTACAGTCTGACCCTGTTTCTACAGTCTGAGGCTGTTTCTACAGTCTGAGGCTGTTTCTACAGTCTGACCCTGTTTCTACAGTCTGACCCTGTTTCTACAGTCTGACCCTGTTTCTACAGTCTGAGGCTGTTTCTACAGTCTGATCCTGTTTCTACAGTCTGAGCCTGTTTCTACAGTCTGACCCTGTTTCTACAGTCTGACCCTGTTTCTACAGTCTGATCCTGTTTCTACAGTCTGAGGCTGTTTCTACAGTCTGACCCTGTTTCTACAGTCTGAGCCTGTTTCTACAGTCTGAGCCTGTTTCTACAGTCTGAGCCTGTTTCTACAGTCTGACCCTGTTTCTACAGTCTGACCCTGTTTCTACAGTCTGAGGCTGTTTCTACAGTCTGACCCTGTTTCTACAGTCTGACCCTGTTTCTACAGTCTGAGGCTGTTTCTACAGTCTGACCCTGTTTCTACAGTCTGAGGCTGTTTCTACAGTCTGAGGCTGTTTCTACAGTCTGACCCTGTTTCTACAGTCTGACCCTGTTTCTACAGTCTGACCCTGTTTCTACAGTCTGAGGCTGTTTCTACAGTCTGAAGTCCCCTGTGTTTTCCCCCACGGTGGAGGGATTGTGCGCACCGACACGGAGTTCTGTGTGTCTTTTTGTGTGTGTGTGTGTGTGTGTGCTCAGTGTGTGTGTGTGTGTTTTTGTATGTGTCCTTAAGGTATCCCTCCATACCTCAGAAGGCTCCCTGAGTCACATACCTCACATTCCTGGCAACAATGGCTCTGTTTTCACTAGCCTGTTTTATAGAGGGTCTTCAGAGATGTTTTCACTAGCCTGTTTAATAGAGGGTCTTCAGATATGTTTTCACTAGCCTGTTTTATAGAGGGTCTTCAGAGATGTTTTCACTAGCCTGTTTTATAGAGGGTCTTCAGAGATGTTTTCACTAGCCTGTTTTATAGAGGGTCTTCAGAGATGTTTTCACTAGCCTGTTTTATAGATGGTCTTCAGAGATGTTTTCACTAGCTTGTTTTACAGAGGGTCTTCAGAGATGTTTTCAGTAGCCTGTTTTATAGATGGTCTTCAGAGATGTTTTCACTAGCTTGTTTTATAGAGGGTCTTTAGAGATGTTTTCAGTAGCCTGTTTTATAGAGGGTCTTCAGAGATGTTTTCACTAGCCTGTTTTACAGAGGGTCTTCAGAGATGTTTTCAGTAGCCTGTTTTATAGAGGAGAGGGTTTTCAGAGATGTTTTCAGTAGCCTGTTTTATAGAGGGTCTTCAGAGATGTTTTCACTAGCCTGTTTTATAGAGGGTCTTCAGAGATGTTTTCACTAGCCTGTTTTATAGAGGGTCTTCAGAGATGTTTTCACTAGCCTGTTTTATAGAGGGTCTTCAGAGATGTTTTCACTAGCCTGTTTTATAGATGGTCTTCAGAGATGTTTTCACTAGCCTGTTTTATAGAGGGTCTTCAGAGATGTGTTCACTAGCCTGTTTTATAGAGGGTCTTCAGAGATGTTTTCAGTAGCCTGTTTTATAGAGGGTCTTCAGAGATTTTTTCACTAGCCTGTTTTATAGAGGGTCTTCAGAGATGTTTTCAGCAGCCTGTTATATAGAGGGTCTTCAGAGATGTTTTCAGTAGCCTGTTTTATAGAGGGTCTTCAGAGATGTTTTCAGTAGCCTGTTTTATAGAGGGTCTTCAGAGATGTTTTCAGTAGCCTGTTTTATAGAGGGTCTTCAGAGATGTTTTCACTAGCCTGTTTTATAGAGGGTCTTCAGAGATGTTTTCACTAGCCTGTTTTATAGAGGGTCTTCAGAGATGTTTTCACTAGCCTGTTTTATAGAGGGTCTTCAGAGCTGTTTTCAATGGACACTAGTTTTACATTGAGTTGTATTGACAGTGAGTTTGTGTGTTTGAAGTCAAAGTGAACTTTAAATACTTGATTCTAAAATTGTTTCAGTAAGTTATTTATTAACTGTAAAAATGTCAGATAATTAAATGTTATTTTGTTACGACTAATCCTGCATCCCAAATGGAACACTAAACCCTATTCTCTATGGGCCCTGTGGTCTAAAGTAGTGCACCCTATTTCCTATTGCCCTGTGGTCAAAAGTAGTGCACACTATTCTCTATGGGCCCTGGTCAAAAGTAGTGCACCCTATTCCCTATGGGCCCTGCTCAAAAGTAGTGCACCCTATTCCCTATGGGCCCTGTGGTCTAAAGTAGTGCGCCCTATTCCCTATGGGCTCTGTGTTCTAAAGTAGTGCACCCTATTCCCTATGGGCCCTGTGGTCTAAAGTAGTGCACATGCGATTAGCATGAGGTTGAGCTAACGTAGGCTAATGCGATTAGCATGAGGTTGAGCTAACGTAGGCTAATGCGATTAGCATGAGGTTGAGCTAACGTAGGCTAATGCGATTAGCATGAGGTTGTAAGTAACATGAAAATGAAGAGGCTAAAAGTTTGTTTTTATTTCATATTTTATTTAACCTGGCTGGTAGTGTCATTGGGGGATGCAGAGACAGACTGTCATTGTGGCTTTCCATTTTTAGTTCCGCTGTCTCCTGGACAACCTCTCTGGGACTAAATACACTGCCAAGACTCTTGAGACACACACGTACACACCATGCACACACACACACACAAACACAGACCTGAAATTCCTCAGACAGCTTCCAGTAATAAGAGACTCTTCTCTCTGACGCCACAAACTATAAACCAAGAGGTCTTTACATTAAATCCACCCGTTCAACACACACGGTAGGACATGTTCCTCTTTTGTCTTCCCGCCAACACACACACACACACACACACACACACACACACACACACACACACACACACACACACACACACACACACACACACACACACACACACACCCTGGATGTCTTCTGTAATATGATCTACTGGAAGAGTATTCTCCTGATTTTCCTGGCTGTGGGGGTTCAGGGAGACAGACAGGGAGAGGAGAAAACGTTTTTCAACTGTGGGGTAGGAGAGAGAGAGACAGAGAGAGAGAGGGGTGGAGAGAGAGACAGAGAGAGAAAAAACATTTTCATCTGTGGAAGGTAGGAGAGAGAGAGACAGAGAGAGAGAGGGGTGGAGAGAGAGACAGAGAGAGACAGAGAGAGAGAGAGAGAGAGAGGGGTGGAGAGAGAGACAGAGAGAGAGAGAGGGGTGGAGAGAGAGACAGAGAGAGACAGAGAGAGAGAGAGAGAGAGACAGAGAGAGAGAGGGGTGGAGAGAGAGACAGAGAGAGAAAAAAACATTTTCATCTGTGGAAGGTAGACTAGAGAGAACTTTTTCATCTGTGGAAGGTAGGAGAGAGAGACTGAAGAATTTAATCTGTGGGAGGTAGGAGAGAGAGACCGAGGAATTGGATCTGTGGGAGGTAGTGTAGTGTAATTACAGAGTTTATAGCGCCGTACCAAGCCTGCCACATCACTATGGACACAACGGAATATAAGACGTACTTAACCGTTTTTACCCTCTTCTGTGTCCTGTCGATATGCTGGTGTGCCCCTCAACGGTTCTGCCAGCCTGGAGACGACAATTTGGGTAAAGTACCGCACGTATTCATTCATCATCCTCATTTCTGGTTACGCATCACGGAGCTATTGAAGTGAGTTACGAGGTCGTTTCTGAGACGATTGTCTTGTCTTTTTTTCCCCCCATGTGATTTTATAAAAGCGTTTTTTTGCTACAGCCTAGCGGTCCATCCATCACGTACTCCGTGCTTCTACATCTGCATGGCTGCTTGGGGTTTTAGGCTGGGTTTCTGTATAGAAACGTTAAGGTGCACTGTCCCTTTAAAAATATAACATTTACTCAAACTCAGTATGAGTATTTCAAGTCAGGTTAATAGTATTTCAAGTCAGGTTACTAGTATTTCAAGTCAAGTTAATGGTATTTCAAGTCATGTTAATAGTATTTCAAGTCAGGTTAGTAGTATTTCAAGTCAGGTAACTAGTATTTCAAGTCAGGTTACTAGTATTTCAAGTCAGGTAACTGGTATTTCAAGTCAGGTAACTAGTATTTCAAGTCAGGTTACTAGTATTTCAAGTCAGGTAACTAGTATTTCAAGTCAGGTTACTACTATTTCAAGTCAGGTAACTAGTATTTCAAGTCAGGTAACTAGTATTTCAAGTCAGGTTACTAAAAATGTTAAGTCCAAACCACAGTATCCGTTTATAAGTGCAATATAATTGTAGAAAAAATGTCAAAGTAAATGTCATCACAGATGTTGATTCTTCGTCTATGTCTGACGTTCTACAGTGGCTTGCGAAAGTATTCACACCCTTGGCATTTTTCCTATTTTGTTGCCTTCACAACCTGGAATTAAAATCGTTTTTAGGGGGGGTAATATATAATTTGATTTACACAACATACCTACCGCTTTGAAGATGCAACATCTTTTTTTCTTATTGGGAAACAAACAAGAAATAAGACAAAAAACAGAAATTTAGCGTGCAAAACTATTCACCCTCCCAAAGTCAGTACTTTGTAGAGCCACGTTTTGCAGCAATTACAGCTGCAAGTCTCTTGGGGTATGTCTCTATAAGCTTGGCACATCTAGCCACTGGGACTTTTGCCCATTCTTCAAGGCAAAACTGCTCCAGCTCCTTCAAGTTGGATGGGTTTCGCTGGTGCACAGCAATCTTTAACACATATCACAGATTCTCAATTGGATTGAGGTCTGGGCTTTGACTAGGCCATTCCAAGACATTTAAATGTTTCCCCTTAAACCACTAGAGAGTTGATTTAGTAGCATGCTTAGGGTCATTGTCCTGCTGGAAGGTGAACCTCCGTCCCAGTCTCAAATCTCTGGAAGACTGAAACAGGTTTCCGTCAAGAATTTCCTTGGATTTAGCGCCATCCATCATTCATTCAATTCTGACCAGTTTCCCAGTCCCTGCAGATGAAAAACATCCCCACAGCATGATGCTGCTGCCACCACCATGCATCACTGTGGGGATGGTATTCTCGGGGTGATGAGAGGTGTTGGGTTTGCGCCAGACGTAGTGTTTTCTTAGATGGCCAAATAGCTCACTTTTAGTCTCATCTGACCAGAGTACCTTCCTCCATATGTTTGGGGAATCTCCCACATGCCTTTTGGCGAACACCAAACGTGTTATTTTCTTTAAGCAATGGCTTTTTTCTGTCCACAAAGCCCAGCTCTGTGGAGTGTACGGCTTTAAGTGGTCCTACGGACAGATACTCCAGCTCTGTGTAGTGTACTGCTTAAAGTGGTCCTATGGACAGATACTCCAATCTGTGGAGCTTTGCAGTTCCTTCAGGGTTATCTTTGGTCTCTTTGTTGCCTCTCTGATTAATGCCCTACTTTCTTGGTCCATGAGTTTTGGGCAGGTTCTCTTGGCAGGTTTGTTATGGTGCCATTTAAATAATAATAATAATAGATTTAATGGTGCTCCGTGGGATGTTCAAAGTTTCTGATATTTTTTTATAACCCAACCCTGATCTGTACTTCTCCACAACTTTGTCCCTGACCTGTTTGGAGAGCTCCTTGGTCTTCATGTTGCCCCTTGCTTAGTGGTTTTGCAGACTTTGGGGCCTTTCACAACAGGTGTACATATACTGAGAAGATCAAGAAGATCCACAAACGATTGAATGTACCACTGAGCACTGTCAGGGCAATTATAAAAATAAAAAAAATATATGGAACAGTTGAAAACCTCACGGGTAGAGGACACAAATGCATTTTGCCCCCCAGGATAGGGAGGAGGATGGTGAGAGAAGCAACAAAATCCCCAAGAATCACTGTGAAAGAATTGCAGGCCTTGGTGGCGTCTTGAGGTCACCAGGTTTCAAAAAGCACCATCAGACACCACCTCCACAACCACAGGCTCTTTGGAAGGGTTGCCACAAGAAAGCCCTTTCTGACCCCAAGACACAGACGCAAACGCTTGGAGTTTACCAAACGTCATTTAAATTAGGACTGGAAGAAGGTGCTCTGGTCAGATGAGACCAAAATTGAACGCTTTGGTCAGATATAGCATCGGCATGTTTGGTGTCGAAACAGAGATGCATACAAGGAGAGGCACCTCATACCCACGGTGAAATATGGTGGGGGGTCAGTGACGTTTTGGGGCTGTTTTAATTCCAGAGGTCCAGGGGCACTGGTTAAGATTGATAGCATAATTAATTCCACCAAGTATCAGGCAATTTTGGCTGACAATCTGCTTGCCTCTGCCTGAAGGCTGGGACTTGGCCCTAGGTGGACTTTCCAACAAGACAATGACCCAAAACATACCTCAAGATCCACACAGAAATGGTTCTGTAACAAAAAAAAAATCTATGTTCTGCCAAGGCCATCTCAGTCACCAGACCTCAATTCAATTGAAAACCTGTGGGCTGAGTTGAAGAGGGCAGTTGATAAGCGTAAACCCAAAGAATGTGAAGGATCTTGTAAAGGATCTGCATAGAGGAATGGTCCAAAAATCCCTCCAAATGTGTTCCTTAACCTTGTCAAACATTACAGGAAAAGACCATGCTGTTATCCTTGCCAGAGGTGGTGGCACTAAGTACTAAATGAGGAGTGCCAAGAATGATGAAACCTTGATTTTGGTTACATTTATTTTGTATTAAATAATTATGATTTCGGTTGCTTCCATTGAAACATTAATAAAGTCCAGTATTTCTCACACGCTGGTATTTTGAGTTTATCTCTATAATTATATTGTTTATATTTTTTTAAGTATTGTTTGGTCATTGCCAGTCAGGGGTGCCAGTACATTTGGAGCCCACTGTACATGGTAAGTCTATGGGTTCTCAAGGAGATGTTGGAGAAGCACTGCAGTCTGGGGGTTCTCCAGGGGAGGTTATAGAACCACTGCAGTAGGCTACATAAAGTCTGGGGGTTCTCCAGAAGAGGTTAGAGAACCACTGCAGTAGGTTAAATAAAGTCTTATGGGTTCTCCAGGAGAGGTTAGGGAACCACTGCAGTAGGTTAAATAAAGTCTGTGGGTTCTCCAGAAGAGGTTAGAGAACCACTGCAGTAGGCTACATAGAGTCTACATAGAGTCTGGGGGATTCTCCAGGAGAGGTTAGAGAACCACTGCAGTAGGTTACATAGAGTCTGGGGGGTTCTCCAGGAGAGGTTAGAGAACCACTGCAGTAGGTTACATAGAGTCTGGGGGGTTCTCCAGGAGAGGTTAGAGAACCACTGCAGTAGGTTACATAGAGTCTGGGGGTTCTCCAGGAGAGGTTAGAGAACCACTGCAGTAGGTTACATAGAGTCTGGGGGTTCTCCAGGAGAGGTTAGAGACTGCAGTAGGTTACATAGAGTCTGGGGGTTCTCCAGGAGAGGTTAGAGAACCACTGCAGTAGGTTACATAGAGTATGGGGGTTCTCCATGAGAGGTTAGAGAACCACTGCAGTAGGTTACATAGAGTCTGGGGGTAATCCGGGAGAGGTTAGAGACTGCAGTAGGTTAGATAGAGTCTGGGGGTTCTCCAGGAGAGGTTATAGAACCACTGCAGTAGGCTACATAGAGTCTGGGGGTTCTCCAGGAGAGGTTAGAGACTGCAGTAGGTTACATAGAGTCTGAGGGTTCTCCATGAGAGGTTAGAGACTGCAGTAGGTTACATAGAGTCTGGGGGTTCTCCAGGAGAGGTTAGAGAACCACTGCAGTAGGTTACATAAAGTCTGAGGGTTCTCCAGGAGAGGTTAGAGAACCACTGCAGTAGGTTACATAGAGTCTGGGGGTTCTCCAGGAGAGGTTAGAGAACCACTGCAGTAGGTTACATTGAGTCTGGGGTTCTCCAGAAGAGGTTATAGAACCACTGCAGTAGGTTACATAAAGTCTGGGGGTTCTCCAGGAGAGGTTAGAGAACCACTGCAGTAGGTTACATAGAGTCTGTGGGTTCTCCAGGAGAGGTTAGAGAACCACTGCAGTAGGTTACATAGAGTCTGTGGGTTCTCCAGGAGAGGTTATAGAACCACTGCAGTAGGTTACATAAAGTCTGGGGGTTCTCCAGGAGATGTTAGAGAACCACTGCAGTATGTTACATAGAGTCTGGGGGTTCACCAGGAGATGTTAGAGAACCACTGCAGTAGGTTAGATAGAGTCTGGGGGTTCTCCAGGAGAGGTTAGAGAACCACTGCAGTAGGTTACATAGAGTCTGGGGGTTCTCCAGGAGAGGTTAGATAACCACTGCAGTAGGTTACATAGAGTCTGAGGGTTCTCCAGGAGAGGTTAGAGAACCACTGCAGTAGGTTACATAGAGTCTGGGGGATTCTCCAGGAGAGGTTAGAGAACCACTGCAGTAGGTTACATAGAGTCTGGGGGTTCTCCAGGAGAGGTTAGAGAACCACTGCAGTAGGTTACATAGAGTCTGGGGGGTTCTCCAGGAGAGGTTAGAGAACCACTGCAGTAGGTTACATAGAGTCTGGGGGATTCTCCAGGAGAGGTTAGAGAACCACTGCAGTAGGTTACATAGAGTCTGGGGGGTTCTCCAGGAGAGGTTAGAGAACCACTGCAGTAGGTTACATAGAGTCTGGGCGATTCTCCAGGAGAGGTTATAGAACCACTGCAGTAGGTTACATAGAGTCTGGGGGATTCTCCAGGAGAGGTTAGAGAACCACTGCAGTAGGCTACATAGAGTCTGGGGGTTCACCAGGAGAGGTTAGAGAACCACCGCAGTAGGCTACACGTACTTCTATTGTGATGTGTTTTGTGTTTTGCAGGAAGATGCAACAACCGTCCAGATGTAGAAAAACGTAAGTTGAACTGAACTTATTTTATTCTTATAAGAAAATAAATTACATGTAAAGATGGATTGTAAAATATATCTTATGTATGATAGTCCATGTCAACCGTATGGCAGTGCACTGGATCTGATAGTGTTTATAGTGTACATCCCACACTGTATCTGACAGTGTTTATAGTGTACATACCACACTGTATCTTAGTGTTTATAGTGTGCATACCACACTGTATCTTACTGTTTATAGTGTACATACCACACTGGATCTGACGGTGTTTATAGTGTACATACCACACTGTATCTGACAGTGTTTATAGTGTACATACCACACTGGATCTGACAGTGTTTATAGTGTACATACCACACTGTATCTGACAGTGTTTATAGTGTACATACCACACTGGATCTGATAGTGTTTATAGTGTACATACCACACTGGATCTGACAGTGTTTATAGTGTACATACCACACTGTATCTTAGTGTTTATAGTGTACATACCACACTGTATCTTAGTCTTTATAGTGTACATACCACACTGTATCTGACAGTGTTTATAGTGTACATACCACACTGGATCTGATAGTGTTTATAGTGTACATACCACACTGTATCTGACAGTGTTTATAGTGTACATCCCACACTGGATCTGATAGTGTTTATAGTGTACATACCACACTGTATCTGACAGTGTTTATAGTGTACATACCACACTGTATCTGACTGTGTTTATAGTGTACATACCACACTGTATCTTAGTGTTTATAGTGTACATACCACACTGGATCTTAGTGTTTATAGTGTACATACCACACTGTATCTTAGTGTTTATAGTGTACATACCACACTGTATCTTAGTGTTTATAGTGTACATACCACACTGTATCTTAGTGTTTATAGTGTACATACCACACTGTATCTTAGTGTTTATAGTGTACATACCACACTGTATCTGATAGTGTTTATAGTGTACATACCACACTGTAGCTGACAGTGTTTATAGTGTACATACCACACTGTATCTGACAGTGTTTATAGTGTACATACCACACTGGATCTGACAGTGTTTAGAGTGTACATACCACACTGTATCTTAGTGTTTATAGTGTACATACCACACTGTATCTGACAGTGTTTATAGTGTACATACCACACTGTAGCTGACAGTGTTTATAGTGTACATACCACACTGGATCTGACAGTGTTTATAGTGTATATACCACACTGTATCTTAGTGTTTATAGTGTACATACCACACTGTATCTTAGTCTTTATAGTGTACATACCACACTGTATCTGATAGTGTTTATAGTGTACATACCACACTGGATCTGACAGTGTTTATAGTGTACATACCACACTGTATCTGACAGTGTTTATAGTGTACATACCACACTGTAGCTGACAGTGTTTATAGTGTACATACCACATTTGTGTCAATAGAGCTACAGTTGAAGTCGTTAGTTCACATGCACTTGTTGTGCTCAAAATATATCTTCATTATTAGAAAGCCACAGGGCCAACCCAATGTGCAAAATATAAAGTACACAGGAAATAGTAGGAGATATTCCTCACAGGAAAACAATGTACAACAAAGACAAAAGACAGAGGGGATCCCATCATATATACAGTTGGAGTCTGAAGATTACAAACACTGAGGTTGGAGTCATTAAAACTCATTTTTCAACCACTCCACATATTTCTTGTTAACAAACTATAGTCTTGGCAAGTCGGTTAGGACATCTACTTTGTGCATGACACAAGTCATTTTTCCTACAATTGTTTACAGACAGTCTATTTCACTTATAATTCAATGTATCACAATTTCAGTGGGTCAGACATTTACATACACTAAGTTGACTGAGCCTTTAAACAGAAAATTCCAGAAAATGATGTCATGGCTTTAGAAGCTTCTGATAGGCTAATTGCCATACTTTGAGTCAATTGGAGGTGTACCTGTGGATGTATCCAAAGGCCTACCTTCAAACTCAGTGCCTCTTTGCTTGAAATCATGGCAAAATCACAATAAATCAGCCAAGACCTCAGAAATACAATTGCAGACCTCCGCAAGTCTGGTTCATCCTTGGGAGCAATTTCCAAATGCCTGAAGGTACCACGTTCATCTGTACAAACAATAGTACGCAAGAATAAACACCATAGGACCACGCAGCCGTCATACCGCTCAGGAAGGAGATGCGTTCTGTCTACTAGAGATGAACGTACTTCGGTGCGAAAAGTGCAAATCAATCCCAGAACAACAGCAAAGGACCTTGTGAAGATGCTGGAGGAAACAGGTACAAAAGTATCTATATCCATAGTAAAACGAGTCCTATATCGACATAACCTGAAAGGCCGCTCAGCAAGGAAGAAGCCACTGCTCCAAAACCGCCATAAAAAAAGCCAGACTTCGGTTTGCAACTTCTAATGGGGACAAAGATCGTACTTTTTGGAGAAATGTCCTCTGGTCTGATGAAACCAAAATATAACTGTTTGGCCATAATGTCCATCGTTATGTTTGTTGTATATATATTCTGTTGTCTGTAGATTATGTTTATTGTCTGTAGGTTCTGTTTATTGTCTGTAGGTTCTGTTGTCTGTAGATTATGTTTATTGTCTGTAGGTTCTGTTTATTGTCTGTAGGTTCTGTTTATTGTCTGTAGGTTCTGTTGTCTGTAGATTATGTTTATTGTCTGTAGGTTCTGTTTATTGTCTGTAGGTTCTGTTTATTGTCTGTAGGTTCTGTTTATTGTCTGTAGGTTCTGTTTATTGTCTGTAGGTTCTGTTTATTGTCTGTAGGTTCTGTTGTCTGTAGATTATGTTTATTGTCTGTAGGTTCTGTTTATTGTCTGTAGGTTCTGTTTATTGTCTGTAGGTTCTGTTTATTGTCTGTAGGTTCTGTTTATTGTATATATATTCTGTTGTCTGTAGGTTCTGTTGTCTGTAGATTATGTTTGTTGTCTGTAGGTTCTATTTATTGTCTGTAGGTTCTTTTTATTGTCTGTAGGTTCTGTTTATTGTCTGTAGGTTCTGTTTATTGTCTGTAGGTTCTGTTTATTGTCTGTAGGTTCTGTTTATTGTCTGTAGGTTCTGTTTATTGTCTGTAGATTCTGTTTATTGTCTGTAGGTTCTGTTGTCTGTAGGTTCTGTTTATTGTCTGTAGATTCTGTTTATTGTCTGTAGGTTCTGTTTATTGTCTGTAGGTTCTGTTTATTGTCTGTAGGTTCTGTTGTCTGTAGGTTCTGTTTATTGTCTGTAGGTTCTGTTTATTGTCTGTAGGTTCTGTTTATTGTCTGTAGGTTCTGTTTATTGTCTGTAGATTCTGTTTATTGTCTGTAGGTTCTGTTTATTGTCTGTAGATTCTGTTTATTGTCTGTAGATTCTGTTTATTGTCTGTAGGTTCTGTTTATTGTCTGTAGGTTCTGTTTATTGTCTGTAGGTTCTGTTGTCTGTAGGTTCTGTTTATTGTCTATATATTCTGCTTGTTGTCTGTATATTATGTTTATTGTCTGTGTGTTGTTTTTTGGCGGTACCATTTAACAGATTCAAATTCCTTTACATGCAAATGTAGCAGGATGGAACAAGCCTGTATATAGATGTCTGTGTGCATCCCAAATAGCAGACTGTTCACTATATAGTGCACTACTTCTGCCCAGGGGCCATAGGGAGTAGGATGCCGTTTGGAACACCTGCGTGGTCTCAGAGAGGGCAGGAACATTAGTTAGGACCCTGTAGGGGGATGTTCTGTACTGTCTGTCACCTGTCTGTCTGGGATGATGTAAAATATACTTATATCGATATCACGTCAAGACATAACAAAGATATGTATTGTTAATTTAAAAAAAACTTTGTAACGCTCAGAGAACATTATTTAAAAAACATACATTCTAGGCAGAGTTGCAAATAAAAATCCATATCTCAGACTGGCCAATAAAAAGAAAAGATTAAGATGGGCAAAAGAACAGACACTGGACAGAGGAACTCTGCCTAGAAGGCCAGCATCCTGGAGTCTCCTCTTCACTGTTGACGTTGAGACTGGACAGAGGAACTCTGCCTAGAAGGCCAGCATCACAGAGTCGCCTCTTCACTGTTGACGTTGAGACTGGACAGAGGAACAGCATCCCGGAGTCGCCTCTTCACTGTTGACGTTGAGACTGGACAGAGGAACTCTGCCTAGAAGGCCAGCATCACAGAGTCGCCTCTTCACTGTTGACGTTGAAACGGGTGTTTTGCGTGTACCATGTAATGAAGCTGCCAGTTGAGGACCTGTGAGGTATCTGTTTCTCGAACTAGACAGTCTAATGTACTTGTCCTCTTGCTCAGTTGTGCACCGGGCCCTCCCACTCCTCTGTCTATTCTGTTTAGAGCCGGTTTGCGCTGTTCTGTGAAGGGAGTAGGACACAGCGTTGTAAGATCTTGAGTTGCTTGGCAATTTCCCGCATGGAATAGCCTTAATTTCTCAGAACAAGAATAGACTGACGAGTTTCAGAAGAAAGTTCTTTGTTTCTGGCCATTTTGAGCCTGTAATCGAACCCACTAATGCTGATGCTCCAGATACTCAACAAGTTTAAAGAAGGCCAGTTTTATTGCTTCTTTAAATCAGGACAAAAGTTTTCAGCTGTGCTTACAAATTTTTTCTAAGGGTTTTCTAATGATCAATCAGCCTTTTAAAATGAACCTCCCTGCAACGTTCTCAGAACCTCCCTGCAACGTTCTCAGAACCTCCCTGCAACCTAAAAATCTACGTTCCCAGAACAGGCAAAATGTTCCATTTTAAATGTCAGGAAACCTATGTCTTCGTTCCCAGAACGAACAAGAAACCAAAAACGTACTTTCCCACAACTTCCAAGTATACCAAATGTGCTGCTAGCTGGGTAAAGTCCCTTAAGTCTTGAGTAAGTCCTATATCATAGTAACATCAACAAAGTAGACAATAAAGTGTGACCAGGTTCAGTTGTCCAACGTTGTCCAACAATGCAGATAGAAATGCCATGATTACAGCCGACATGACTCCTAGTTCGACATGTCAGAGAGGCATGTTTGTTCTACATAACATATTTCTATCTGAACGTTCCTAAATGTTGTGTCCTCCTCTTAACCCTCCTCCCTCCACAGCCGCAGTGTGTTCAGAGATTAACCTGGGTTACTGCAATGACCTGGACTACTCCAGGTGAGTCTTCAGGTTACCCTCCCTTACTATAAGCCGAGTATGCATCCCAAATGCCACACTATTCCCTATATAGTGCAGTACTTTTGACCAGGACCCATAGGGGGTTCCCTCCCTTACCCTAGGGTGAAGATATTTCCCACAGGGAAAGGAAGAGAATCACTTTGTTTGAGAAAAAACATTACCAATATGTTCTCATCTACTTGACTGATTGATTCACTGACTGATCGACAGACCGATTCACAGATTTACTGACTGACTGACTAATTGATTGATTGATTGACCTACTGACTGACTGTTCAACAGACTGATCGTCAGATCGACCAATCAACCAATTGATCAATTGCTCATCTCCTCTCTCCCCAGGACCATCTTCCCTAACATCCTAGGTCAGCAGTCTCGTCACGAGGTGGAGTCTGGAGCTGAGTACCTCCTCCTCTCTGTGATCCACGGTCTCCTCAACGGGGAGTGTTCCCCCGACATCCGTCTGCTGGGGTGCTCCGTACTCGCCCCGCGCTGCCAAGACCTACCCAGCCCCGCACCTGTCAAGGTGTGTCCCAGCTAGCACATTTAGTTCCAGCCCTGCCCCCGTCAAGGCGTGTCCCAGCTAGCACATTTAGTTCTAGCCCCACAACAGTCAAGGTGTGTCCCAGCTAACACATTTAGTTCCAGCCCCACAACAGTCAAGGTGTGTCCCAGTTAGCACATTTAGTTCCAGCCCCACAACAGTCAAGGTGTGTCCCAGCTAACACATTTAGTTCCAGCCCTGCCCCCGTCAAGGTGTGTCCCAGTTAGCACATTTAGTTTCAGCCCCACAACAGTCAAGGTGTGTCCCAGCTAGCACATTTAGTTCCAGCCCTGCCCCCGTCAAGGTGTGTCCCAGCTAGCACATTTAGTTCTAGCCCCACAACAGTCAAGGTGTGTCCCAGCTAACACATTTAGTTCCAGCCCCACAACAGTCAATGTGTGTCCCAGTTAGCACATTTAGTTCCAGCCCCACAACAGTCAAGGTGTGTCCCAGTTAGCACATTTAGTTCCAGCCCCACAACAGTCAAGGTGTGTCCCAGTTAGCACATTTAGTTCCAGCCCCACAACAGTCAAGGTGTGTTCCAGTTAGCACATTTAGTTCCAGCCCCACAACAGTCAAGGAGTATGTGCTGGAGGGGTTGGATCCAGGATGGGTGTCCATCTCATATGGATTAATACAGTATTCTTCTTCTCCTCATATTCCCCCTTCTTCTCCTTCTTCTTCTTCTAAAGTCATGCCGCAGTGCATGTGAGGCGGTGAGGAAGGGGTGTGGCCACGCGTTCGAGGGCATCGACATGGCGTGGCCTTACTTCCTAGACTGTGACCGATTCTTTGCCGGCGAACAGGAAGGCTGTCACGACCCGTTGGCCCCGTTAAGAGGTAGCCCTCCCGGAATTGTACATGTTAAAAATAACTTGTTGAATATACAATAATTACACAATAAGAGTTTTTACTGTACTGTACAAATTGAATTTTTACGTTAGTGTCCCACCTGTCCAACATCCGGTGAAATTGCAGAGAGCGAAATTCAAAATACAAATTTGTAATATTAAACATTCATGAAAATACAATTGTCTTACATCGTTTAAAAGCTTAACTTCTTGTTCATCCAGCCGCTTTGTCAGTTTTCAAAAAGGCGTTACGGCGAAAGCATACTATGCGATTATTATCTGAGGACAGCCGGCCCGCGTACAAAAGCATTAAAACATTTTCCAAACAAGCAAAGTCAGAAATAGCGATAAAATAAATCACTTACCTTTGAAGATCTTCCTCTGTTTGCAATCACACGGGTCCCAGCTACATAACAAATGGTCCTTTTGTTCGATAAAGTCCTTTCTAATATCCCCCAAAAAATGTCAGTTTAGTTGGCGCGCTTGACTCAGTAATCCACCAGTTACCCTCATTCAAAATGCATACAAATGAACCCGAAACTTTGTCCAAACAAGTCAAACAACGTTTCTAATAAATCCTCAGGTACCCTAATATGTAAATAAATGATACAATTTAAGACGGAGAATAGTATGTTCATTACCCGAGATAAATAACGAAGTGTGCGCCATCACCGACGCACTCCACAACACTACAGCCAAAATGGAAGCCACTTAGAAAAACTACAAATTCTAGCTAATTTATCAAAATAACATACCTGAATCTCTTTCTAAAAACTGTTGACATCTACTGGAAGCCCTAGGAACTGCAATCTGGGAGGTATTCCATTGATTTTCCCATAGACAGCCATTTTAAATGATGTCATCATCCCCCCAAAATAAATTCCAGATGGATTCTCCTCGGGTTTTCGCCTTTAACAGTTTCTGAAACTTTAGAGTGTTTTCTATCCAATACCACCAATTATATGCATATCCTTGCATCTGGGCCTGTGTAACAGGCAGTTTACTTTGGGTACCTCATTCATCCAAACTTCAGAATACTGCCCCCTAGCCCAAAGAAGTGTTTAGCATGTTGAACATACATTCTACCCTGTCTTACAAAATAAGAGTTTTTTAATGTACTGTTACACAAATAGAATTTTAACATGTCAAACACGCATTCTACCCTGTCTTACAAAATAAGAGTTTTTTAATGTACTGTTACACAAATAGAATTTTAACATGTTAAACACGCATTCTACCCTGTCTTACAAAATAAGAGTTTTTTAATGTACTGTTACACAAATAGAATTTTAACATGTTAAACACGCATTCTACCCTGTCTTACAAAATAAGAGTTTTTTAATGTACTGTTACACAAATAGAATTTTAACATGTTAAACACGCATTCTACCCTGTCTTACAAAATAAGAGTTTTTTAATGTACTGTTACACAAATAGAATTTTAACATGTTAAACATACATTCTACCTTGTCTTAGCATTCACAAATACCTAAAAAGCTAGCTAGGACATAGTACATTTTTAGTTCCTAAATACATTACAAATGTATTTGAAAGAGCTTACCAAGTAATTTATCATGACAATCGTAATGTGTGTCCGCCCCTTTTTTAAAATGTTCACCTAAAATGAAAGGCCATAATGTATTTCTTCCAGCCCAGCTGCAATTTAGATTTTGGCCACTAGATGGCAGCAGTGTCTGTGCAAAGTTTAGACTGATCCAATGAACATTGCATTTCTGTTCAAAATGTTGTATCAAGACTGCCCAAATGTGCCTAATTTGTTTATTCATACCTTTTCATGTTCAAAATTGTGCACACTCCTCAAACAATAGCATGGTATTCTTTCACTGTATTAGCTAATGTAAATTGGACAGTGCAGTTAGATTAACAAGAATTTAAGCTTTCTGCCCATATCCGATATGTCTATGTCCTGGGAAATGTTCTTGTTACGTACAACCTCATGCTAATCAAATTAGCCTACATTAGCTCAACCATCCCGTGGATTGGACACCGATCCCGAAGGGGTGTTTCAGAAAACCAACTATGATCAATTCAGCTAATCTCCCACCCCTTTCCTCCATATCACTCGACCCCCCTCCCCTCCTCCTTTCGCCCTCTCCCTCTCAGCCAGACAGGAAGTGGCTTTCTCCAACCTGTCTCCAGACGAACCCTCCACCATCATTCAGTTCACGTACCACTCCAACGCCCAAATGTACAGCGTTCTGAAGAGGACGGCTGCCAAGTGCTCTCACATCTCCCGCACCTACAGGTACTGGCTGTTGTCTGCTGCTGTTTGCTTTGACAGGAAATACAACCTCAAGGGGATGAATAAACTACTGATCTGTGTATCTATATATCTACAGTACTGATCTGTGTATCTATATATCTACAGTACCGATCTGTGTATCTATATATCTACAGTACCGATCTGTGTATCTATATATCTACAGTACTGATCTGTGTATCTATATATCTACAGTACTGATCTGTGTATCTATATATCTACAGTACGGATCTGTGTATCTATATATCTACAGTACTGATCTGTGTATCTATATATCTACAGTACGGATCTGTGTATCTATATATCTACAGTACTGATCTGTGTATCTATATATCTACAGTACTGATCTGTGTATCTATATATCTACAGTATCGGACGCAGCACAGAGGGGAAAGACCTCCTGGCCATAGAGTTCACAGACAACCCCGGAGGGCATGAACTGTGTGAGTGTGTGACGATTTAAGGTGGAGTGATTTCTGGGGTTTGAACTGCACCGCAATGGGGCAAGTGAGCTAGGGAGCCCATTGGTACAGGGCTAGTTGAGGACCTCCTGTTTATTAAAGCCTATTGGTACAGGGCTAGTTGAGGACCTCCTGTTTATTAAATCCTATTGGTACAGGGCTTGTTGAGGACCTCATGTGTCTTAAAGCCTATTGGTACAGGGCTAGTTGAGGACCTCCTGTTTATTAAAGCCTATTGGTACAGGGCTAGTTGAGGACCTCCTGTGTCTTAACATCTTCTAAAATGAACTTTGACACAGGTTTTGACTTGAGCAATTCCTTTCCTGTGTCTCTCACCCCCTCCCTTCCTCCCCCGTCTCTCCCTCCCCCATCTCCCCCATCTCAGTGGAACCGGAGATCAAGCTGGTTGGCAACATGCATGGCAACGAGGTCCTGGGTCGCCAGTTGCTGCTCTACCTGGCCCAGTACCTGTGTTCCGAGTATCTCCTTGGCAACCAGCGTATCCAGACGCTCGTAAACACCACGCGCATCCACATCCTGGCGTCCATGAACCCCGACGGTTACGAGCTGGCGGCCGCCGAGGTAGAGGATAGCAACGACCCGGAACAACAACCACACCACAACCAGGAAGTAAATCACAAATAAATTTAAAAAACGTCGAAGCCGGGACCAACCAACCGCCGCGTTAGAGATAGAAAGAGGCCACGCCTCCTATCTTCTCCATCATATAGAGTCTGTGACAGCATGTGTTGGGGCACTCTCTTTCTAAGCCTTGCCCCTTTTCGCAACTGCCTATCATCTACCTGAGCTCTCCTATTTGTTCAGCCCCTCCCACTACCAGAGAGACAGAGTGATAGTGTCCTCAACCAATCAACAAGAGCCGTCGGTTAGACTGTTGTCATGGAAACGCAGTGCCATTTTTTTTTTGTTAACTGTGTTTAAGGTCGAAGAAGTAACACTGCTAGAAATCTCAAAACGTTTTTCTTAAAATATAAAATGTAACAAATATATTTGTAATAGATAGAACGTCTAGTCGTTGTTTTTCCCAACAGCTGGCGGTGGGAAGCTCTATTGTCTTTATCATCATCTTTTCAAACAACCGAATGATTTCTGGACTATCTTCTTGTAATAGATAGAACGTCTAGTCGTTGTTTTTCCCAACAGCTGGCGGTGGGAAGCTCTATTGTCTTTATCATCATCTTTTCAAACAACCGAATGATTTCTGGACTATCTTCTTGTAATAGATAGAACGTCTAGTCGTTGTTTTTCCCAACAGCTGGCGGTGGGAAGCTCTATTGTCTTTATCATCATCTTTTCAAACAACCGAATGATTTCTGGACTATCTTCTTGTAATAGATAGAACGTCTAGTCGTTGTTTTTCCCAACAGCTGGCGGTGGGAAGCTCTATTGTCTTTATCATCATCTTTTCAAACAACCGAATGATTTCTGGACTATCTTCTTGTAATAGATAGAACGTCTAGTCGTTGTTTTTCCCAACAGCTGGCGGTGGGAAGCTCTATTGTCTTTATCATCATCTTTTCAAACAACCGAATGATTTCTGGACTATCTTCTTGTAATAGATAGAACGTCTAGTCGTTGTTTTTCCCAACAGCTGGCGGTGGGAAGCTCTATTGTCTTTATCATCATCTTTTCAAACTACCGAATGATTTCTGGACTATCTTCTTGTAATAGATAGAACGTCTAGTCGTTGTTTTTCCCAACAGCTGGCGGTGGGAAGCTCTATTGTCTTTATCATCATCTTTTCAAACTACCGAATGATTTCTGGACTATCTTCTTGTAATAGATAGAACGTCTAGTCGTTGTTTTTCCCAACAGCTGGCGGTGGGAAGCTCTATTGTCTTTATCATCATCTTTTCAAACAACCGAGGGATTTCTGGACTATCTTCTTGTAATAGATAGAACGTCTAGTCGTTGTTTTTCCCAACAGCTGGCGGTGGGAAGCTCTATTGTCTTTATCATCATCTTTTCAAACAACCAAATGATTTCTGGACTATCTTCTTGTAATAGATAGAACGTCTAGTCGTTGTTTTTCCCAACAGCTGGCGGTGGGAAGCTCTATTGTCTTTATCATCATCTTTTCAAACAACCGAATGATTTCTGGACTATCTTCTTGTAATAGATAGAACGTCTAGTCGTTGTTTTTCCCAACAGCTGGCGGTGGGAAGCTCTATTGTCTTTATCATCATCTTTTCAAACAACCGAATGATTTCTGGACTATCTTCTTGTAATAGATAGAACGTCTAGTCGTTGTTTTTCCCAACAGCTGGCGGTGGGAAGCTCTATTGTCTTTATCATCATCTTTTCAAACAACCGAATGATTTCTGGGCTATCTTCTTGTAATAGATAGAACGTCTAGTCGTTGTTTTTCCCAACAGCTGGCGGTGGGAAGCTCTATTGTCTTTATCATCATCTTTTCAAACAACCGAATGATTTCTGGACTATCTTCTTGTAATAGATAGAACGTCTAGTCGTTGTTTTTCCCAACAGCTGGCGGTGGGAAGCTCTATTGTCTTTATCATCATCTTTTCAAACAACCGAATGATTTCTGGACTATCTTCTTGTAATAGATAGAACGTCTAGTCGTTGTTTTTCCCAACAGCTGGCAGTGGGAAGCTCTATTGTCTTTATCATCATCTTTTCAAACAACCGAGGGATTTCTGGACTATCTTCTTGTAATAGATAGAACGTCTAGTCGTTGTTTTTCCCAACAGCTGGCGGTGGGAAGCTCTATTGTCTTTATCATCATCTTTTCAAACAACCGAGTGATTTCTGGACTATCTTCTTGTAATAGATAGAACGTCTAGTCGTTGTTTTTCCCAACAGCTGGCGGTGGGAAGCTCTATTGTCTTTATCATCATCTTTTCAAACAACCGAATGATTTCTGGACTATCTTCTTGTAATAGATAGAACGTCTAGTCGTTGTTTTTCCCAACAGCTGGCGGTGGGAAGCTCTATTGTCTTTATCATCATCTTTTCAAACAACCGAATGATTTCTGGACTATCTTCTTGTAATAGATAGAACGTCTAGTCGTTGTTTTTCCCAACAGCTGGCGGTGGGAAGCTCTATTGTCTTTATCATCATCTTTTCAAACAACCGAATGATTTCTGGACTATCTTCTTGTAATAGATAGAACGTCTAGTCGTTGTTTTTCCCAACAGCTGGCGGTGGGAAGCTCTATTGTCTTTATCATCATCTTTTCAAACAACCGAATGATTTCTGGACTATCTTCTTGTAATAGATAGAACGTCTAGTCGTTGTTTTTCCCAACAGCTGGCGGTGGGAAGCTCTATTGTCTTTATCATCATCTTTTCAAACAACCGAGTGATTTCTGGACTATCTTCTTGTAATAGATAGAACGTCTAGTCGTTGTTTTTCCCAACAGCTGGCGGTGGGAAGCTCTATTGTCTTTATCATCATCTTTTCAAACAACCGAGTGATTTCTGGACTATCTTCTTGTAATAGATAGAACGTCTAGTCGTTGTTTTTCCCAACAGCTGGCAGTGGGAAGCTCTATTGTCTTTATCATCATCTTTTCAAACAACCGAGGGATTTCTGGGCTATCTTCTTCACACAAACAGCATGTCCTGTCACTACAGACACCCTGGTTCGAATCCAGGCTGTATCACAACCGGCCGGCTGTGATGGGGAATCCCATAGGGCGGCGCACAATTGGCCCAGTGTCGTCCGGGTTTGGACGGTGTAGGCCGTCATTTTAAATAAGAATTTGTTCTTCACTGACTTGCCTCTTAAAATAAAGGTTTTAATAAAAACATAAATGTTTACTCGACAGCTTGTTCTCTCCGGACGGATTACATAGTCTGTCCCTAAATTACTTCCTGTATAGGGAACGATCATGTGACTTGACTGGGAAAATCTCTGGGCCCTCTTCTGGGTCACATGGTCAACAAAACACTCCTGACCTCTTATATTCATCCTATCCAATCACATTCTTCTAACCGACATGACTTCCCATGTTTTCCATTACCCATGATGCTTCACTCTTCACTCCTCCCCGTAACGCTCCTGCAGGGTCGTGGGGTGTTGAACCATGTCTAGGGTCACGACCTTTACCCTCTGTGTGTGTTTGTGTAGGGTCACGAGCTCAACGGTTGGACGGTGGGTCGCACCAACGCTCAGAATCTAGACTTGAACCGAAACTTTCCTGACCTTACGTCTATCCTCTACCGGAATCGCAGGATCAAACGGTTCCGCACAGACCACATCCCCATCCCAGACTCTTACTGGTTTGGTAAGGTATGTAATATCAACATCTCGCTACACTGGTGTTGGTAGTGGGATGGCGCCAGTGAGGCCATCGGAGAGGTGTGTACACATGAGTGATGTAACTAGCTTCTCTATAGCAAGTCCCTCAGTTGTAGGTACCTCTCCGATGGTATGGGAACTTAGCTTTCTGTTGATGTGGGAAAGTATAGGACATTCCTACTGTTTTGGTAAGGTATAGGACATTCCTACTGTTTTGGTAAGGTACAGGACATTCCTACTGTTTTGGTAAGGTACAGGACATTCCTACTGTTTTGGTAAGGTACAGGACATTCCTACTGTTTTGGTAAGGTACAGGACATTCCTACTGTTTTGGTAAGGTACAGGACATTCCTACTGTTTTGGTAAGGTACAGAACATTCTTACTGTTTTGGTAAGGTACAGGACATTCCTACTGTTTTGGTAAGGTACAGGAGATTCCTACTGTTTTGGTAAGGTACAGGACATTTCTACTGTACAGGACATTCCTACTGTTTTGGTAAGGTACAGGACATTCCTACTGTTTTGGTAAGGTATAGGACATTCCTACTGTTTTGGTAAGGTACAGGACATTCCTACTGTTTTGGTAAGGTACAGGACATTCCTACTGTTTTGGTAAGGTACAGGAGATTCCTACTGTTTTGGTAAGGTACAGGACATTTCTACTGTACAGGACATTCCTACTGTTTTGGTAAGGTACAGGACATTCCTACTGTACAGGACATTCCTACTGTTTTGGTAAGGTACAGGACATTCCTACTGTACAGGACATTCCTACTGTTTTGGTAAGGTACAGGACATTCCTACTGTTTTGGTAAGATATGTTCTAGGGGTGTCCAGAGTTTTAGACAAAACCAGTTTTGTAAGGGAAATGTGTAATTATCCTCCTCTCCTCTCCTCTCCTCTCCTCTCCTCTCCTCTCCTCTCCTCTCCTCTCCTCTCCTCTCCTCTCCTCTCCTCTCCTCTCTCAGGTAGCTTCAGAGACTTATGCAGTGATGAAGTGGATCAGGTCTGTGCCGTTTGTCCAGTCTGCGAGCCTCCATGGTGGAGAGCTGGTGATCTCTTATCCCTTTGACTTCTCTAGACACCTCCATGAAGAGAGGATGTTCTCCCCTACACCTGATGAACAGGTACCCTGTCCTGTCCTACACCTGATGAACAGGTACCCTGTCCTGTAATACACCTGACCAACAGGTACCCTGTCCTACACCTGACCAACAGGTACCCTGTCCTACACCTGACCAACAGGTACCCTGTCCTGTCCTACACTTGACCAACAGGTACCCTGTCCTGTAATACACCTGGCCAACAGGTACCCTGTCCTGTCCTACACCTGACCAACAGGTACCCTGTCCTGTCCTACACTTGACCAACAGGTACCCTGTCCTGTAATACACCTGACCAGCAGGTACCCTGTCCTGTCCTACACCTGATGAACAGGTACTCTGTCCTGTCCTACACCTGACCAACAGGTACCCTGTCCTGTAATGCACCTGACCAACAGGTACCCTGTCCTGTCCTACACCTGATGAGCAGGTACCCTGTCCTGTAATACACCTGACCAACAGGTACCCTGTCCTGTAATACACCTGACCAACAGGTACCCTGTCCTGTAATACACCTGATGAACAGGTACCCTGTCCTGTAATACACCTGACCAACAGGTACCCTGTCCTGTCCTACACCTTACCAACAGGTACCCTGTTCTGTCCTACACCTGATGAACAGGTACCCTGTCCTGTAATACACCTGATGAACAGGTACCCTGTCCTGTAATACACCTGACCAACAGGTACCCTGTCCTGTAATACACCTGATGAACAGGTACCCTGTCCTGTCCTACATCTGACCAACAGGTACCCTGTCCTGTCCTACACCTGACCAACAGGTACCCTGTCCTGTAATACACCTGACCAACAGGTACCCTGTCCTGTCCTACATCTGACCAACAGGTACCCTGTCCTGTAATACACCTGATGAACAGGTACCCTGTCCTGTCCTACACCTGACCAACAGGTACCCTGTCCTGTAATACACCTGATGAACAGGTACCCTGTCCTGTCCTACACCTGATGAACAGGTACCTGTCCTGTCCTACACCTGATGAACAGGTACCCTGTCCTGTCCTACACCTGATGAACAGGTACCTGTCCTGTCCTACACCTGATGAACAGGTACCCTGTCCTGTAATACACCTGACCAACAGGTACCCTGTCCTGTAATACACCTGACCAACAGGTACCCTGTCCTGTAATACACCTGACCAACAGGTACCCTGTCCTGTAATACACCTGACCAAAAGGTACCCTGTCCTGTAATACACCTGATGAACAGGTACCCTGTCCTGTAATACATCTGACCAACAGGTACCCTGTTCTAAACCTGACCAACGAGTACCCTGTCCTAAACCTGAACAACAGATACCTTTCCTAAACCTGACCAACAGGTGCCTGTCCTAAACCTGACCAACAGGTACCCTGTTCTACACCTGACCAACAGGTACCCTGTTCTAAACCTGACCAACAGGTACCCTGTTCTAAACCTGACCAACAGGTACCATGTTCTAAACCTGACCAACAGGTACTCTGTTCTACACCTGACCAACAGGTACCCTGTTCTACACCTGACCAACAGGTACTCTGTTCTACACCTGACCAACAGGTACCCTGTTCTACACCTGACCAACAGGTACCCTGTTCTAAACCTGACCAACAGGTACTCTGTTCTACACCTGACCAACAGGTACCCTGTTCTACACCTGACCAACAGGTACTCTGTTCTACACCTGACCAACAGGTACCCTGTTCTACACCTGACCAACAGGTACTCTGTTCTACACCTGACCAACAGGTACCCTGTTCTACACCTGACCAACAGGTACCCTGTTCTACACCTGACCAACAGGTACCCTGTTCTACACCTGACCAACAGGTACCCTGTTCTAAACCTGACCAACAGGTACCCTGTTCTAAACCTGACCAACAGGTTCCCTGTTCTACACCTGACCAACAGGTACCCTGTTCTACACCTGACCAACAGGTACCCTGTTCTACACCTGACCAACAGGTACCCTGTTCTACACCTGACCAACAGGTACCCTGTTCTAAACCTGACCAACAGGTACCCTGTTCTACACCTGACCAACAGGTACCCTGTTCTACACCTGACCAACAGGTACCCTGTTCTACACCTGACCAACAGGTACCCTGTTCTACACCTGACCAACAGGTACCCTGTTCTACACCTGACCAACAGGTACCCTGTTCTACACCTGACCAACAGGTACCTGTCCTAAACCTGACCAACAGGTACCTGTCCTAAACCTGACCAACAGGTACCCTGTCCTAAACCTGACCAACAGGTACCCTGTTCTACACCTGACCAGCAGATACCTTTCCTAAACCTGACCAACAGGTACCCTGTTCTACACCTAGTTTATATCAGTGGTGAAAACCTATTCTGTTCCCAGGCCAGAAAATGCCATGTTGAAGAGTAGAGACTGTGTTCCTCTCTGCAGGCATTTAAGCAGCTGGCCCGGACGTACGCAGACTCTCACGCCAGCATGGCCGACAACAACACAGAGAGGTGATTATATTCCTGGCTATAATTATGAATGATTATATTACCCCCTTGTTACATGACCCATATATTGTATATTCTAGGTGTGGAGCGTCCTTCATCCGGAGTGGAGGCATCATCAACGGAGCTCTGTGGTACAGCTTCCCAGGGGGTACGGAACCTTCTATATCTTCTCCTCGTGTCATTCTGTCTCTTCTCCTCGTGTCATTCTGTCTCTCCTCTCATCCTCGTGTCATTCTTACTCTCTCTTCCTCTCTTCCTCTCTTCCTCTTCTCTCTCATCCTCTCCTTCTCTCCTCTCTCCTCCTATCTTCCTTTCCTCCTCTCCTCCTCCTCTTCTCTCTCCTCCTCCTCTTTTCTCTCCTCCTCCTCTCTTCCTTTCCTCCTCTCCTCTTCTCTCTCCTCCTCCTCTTCTCTCTCCCCCTCCTCTCTTCCTTTCCTCCTCACCTCCTCCTCTTCTCTCTCCTCCTCCTCTTCCTCCTCCTCTCTTGCTCTCCTCTCTCCTCCTCCTCTTCCCCCTCCTCTCTTTCTCTTCTCTCTCCTCCTCTCTTCCTCTTTTCCACTCCTCCTCTCTTCCTCCTCTTTTCTCTCCTCCTCTCTTCCTCCTCTCCTTAACCTCCCCCTCTTATTCCTGTCTCTGTCTGTTAATTCTCAGTACTTGTGTGTCTAGTGTATATATTTACGGTGTGTCCTAACTCTCTATTTCTCCGGTACCGTAGGCATGTCAGACTTTAACTACCTCCACACTAACTGTCTGGAGATTACGGTGGAGCTGGGCTGTGACAAGTTCCCTTCTGAAGAGGAGCTCTACCCAGAGTGGCTCAGGAACAAGGAGGCCCTGCTCAGTTTCATGGAGTCGGTGGGTCTGCCTCTCTATAGCCCAGCGACCAGGCAGCCATTTTGCGCCGTAGTTATACCGTAGAAGGCCTTTGTGCTGTCTCATCATTTTCTGACCATGTTTAATGTCCTTATCAGTGGTGGCTGGTGGGCAGAGATAAAGGAGGACAGCTGGCTCTTTGTAATGGCTGGAATGGAATACATGGAGCTGTATATTGAACACACGGAAAACATGTGTTTGATGTGTCTGATTCCGTTCCATTCATTCCAATACAGCCGTTATGTTAAAACCTCTTAAGGATCCACCCCCTTTTTTTCCCAAATGTTCGCCTAAAATGACATACCTAAATCTAACTGCCTGTAGCTCAGGCCCTGGAGGAAGGATATTCATATTCTTGATACCATTTGAAAGGAAACACTTTGAATATTGTGGAAATGTGAAAGGAATGTAGGAGAATATTAGATCTGGTAAAAGATAATACAAAGAAAAAAAAACTGTTATTTTGTATTTTTTTTGTACCATCATCTTTGAAACGCAAGAGAAAGGCCATAATGTATTATTCCAGCCCAGGAGCAATTTAGATTTTGGCCACTAGAGTACAGCAGTGCATGTGCAAAGTTTTAGACTGATCCAATGAACCATTGCATTTCTGTTCAAAATGTTGTATCAAGACTACCCAAATGTGCCTAACTTGTTTATTAATAACTTTTCATGTTCAAAACTCTAATAGCTACTGTAAATTGGACAGTGCAGTTAGATTAACAAGAATTTAAGCTTCCTGACAATATCAGATATGTCTATGTCCTGGGAAATGTTCTTAGTTACTTACAACCTCATGCTAATCGCATTAGCCTGCATCAGCTCAACCTCATGTTAATCACATTAGCCTACATTAGCTCAACCTCATGTTAATCACATTAGCCTACATTAGCTCAACCTCATGTTAATCACATTAGCCTACATTAGCTCAACCTCATGTTAATCACATTAGCCTACATTAGCTCAACCTCATGTTAATCACATTAGCCTGCATTAGCTCAACCTCATGTTAATCACATTAGCCTACATTAGCTCAACCTCATGTTAATCGCATTAGCCTACATTAGCTTAACCGTCCCGTGGATGGGACACCGATCCCGAAGAAGTTTTAAGCTGCCGTACTACTATGTATTTCTACCTCCCACTAGCCTCCACTGACCTTAGCATTCCCTGTCATTCACTGATAGGGTTGCAAATTCCGGATACTTCTCCAAAATGTCCTGGGTTTCCAGAAATCCTGGTTGGGAGAATCCTGGAATCAGGGGGGAATAAGCAGTAAATCCAGGAATCCGGCAACTGAGATTCCTGGAAAACCAGGGAGCTTTGTTAAAATAACCCTATGTCATTCCCCAAGCCTGATATTCCCTGGTGTTAGTCCCTGTCGTTCCTTCTCTTCTCCAGATCCACAGAGGTATTAAGGGAGGTGACTTGATGTTAGTCCCTGTCGTTCCTTCTCTTCTCCAGGTCCACAGAGGTATTAAGGGAGGTGACTTGATGTTAGTCCTTGTCGTTCCTTCTCTTCTCCAGGTCCACAGAGGTATTAAGGGAGGTGACTTGATGTTAGTCCTTGTCGTTCCTTCTCTTCTCCAGGTCCACAGAGGTATTAAGGGAGTGGTGAAGGATGAAGAGGGCTATGGAATAAAGGGAGCGTCCATATCTGTCAGGGGAATTCGTAAAGATGTCACCACAGGTAACCACCGTAATAACTGATAGCCATAGTTCCGGATAATGTCTGCAGCCCAGATGGCTGCTTCTGAGCAGGACTCTCTGTTACAGCTCCATGGAGGGACAAAGGAGCCATTTGGGACATAGATCATAACTAGTTTCATTCACAGAGCTTTTACAGACGCTCCAAGTTGTTTACATTGTTTGGTGGAAATGTAGAGATGTTGGCAGTATACACGCAAGGAATCGCAACATTCTTTTTGACGTTGTGTCATCACTGGAGAGACGTGACATCAAGACAAACGTTTTCTCGTGGTGGTTAGCCTGTAACAACATGTCACTGACTCCCTCCTTCTCTGTCTCCCTCCTTCCCTGTCTCCCTCTTTCTCTGTCTCCCTCTTTCCCTGTCTCCCTCCTTCCCTGTCTCCCTCCTTCTCTGTCTCCCTCCTTCTCTGTCTCCCTCCTTCTCTGTCTCCCTCCTTCCCTGCCTCCCTCCCTCCCTCCTTCCCTGCCTCCCTCCCTCCCTCCCTCCTTCCCTGTCCCCTCCCTCCCTCCCTGTCTCCCTGTCTCCTTCCCTGTCCCCTCCCTCCCTCCCTCTCTCCTTCCCTGTCCCCTCCCTCCCTCTCTCCTTCCCTGTCCCTCCCTCCCTCCCTCCCTCCCTCCCTCCCTCCCTCCCTCCCTCCCTCCCTCCCTCCCTCCCTCCCTCCCTCCCTCCCTCCCTGTCTCCTTCCCTGTCCCCTCCCTCCGTCCCTGTCCCCTCCCCTGTCCCCTCCCTCCCTCCCTCCCTCCTCCTGCCTCTCTCTCTAGCGGAGGAAGGTGATTACTGGAGGTTAATGAACTCAGGAACACACATCATAACAGCATCAGCTAAAGGTTACTCCAAAGTCAGCAAGAGAATTTACCTGCCTGCTCACATGGAAAAAGCTTGGCGGGTCAACTTCGTGCTAAAAAAGGTAAAGTGAGAGGTTTATCTGTGGTGTTTCCGTGTCAGGATCAGTGTTTTCAGAAATATGATATTGATGTCAGGGTCATGATATCTGAGGTGTTGATGTCAGTGTCATGATATCTAAGGTGTTGATGTCTGAGGTGTTGTTGTCAGTGTCATGATATCTGAGGTGTTGATGTCAGGGTCGTGATATCTGAGGTGTTGATGTCAGGGTCATGATATCTGAGGTGTTGATGTCAGGGTCATGATATCTGAGGTGTTGATGTCAGTGTCATGATATCTGAGGTGTAATATGTTGAAGTCAGTGTCATGATATCTGAGGTGTTGATGTCAGGGTCATGATATCTGAGGTGTTGATGTCAGTGTCATGATATCTGAGGTGTTGATGTCAGTGTCATGATATCTGAGGTGTTGATGTCAGGGTCATGATATCTGAGGTGTTGATGTCAGGGTCATGATATCTGAGGTATAGTATGTTGATGTCAGTGTCATGATATCTGAGGTATAATGCTAGGCGTCCCTTGAGCGAGATACCTGTCAACAACATCCGGTGAAATTGGAGGGTAAGTAAATTCAAATAAATAATAAGTAATATTAAACATTTATGAACATACAAGTATCTTATATCGGTTAAAAGCTGACATTCTTGTTAATCTAACTGCATTTTCAGATTTGCAAAAGGCTTTACGGTGAAAGCATACCATGCCTTTGTTTGAGGACGGCGCCCCACAACATATCTTTCAATCACAAACAGCGATTAAATAAATCACCTACTTCTGAAAATCTTCCTCTGATTGCAATCCAAATGGTCCCAGCTACAACAGGAATGGTCGTTTTGTTAGATAAAATCCTTCTTTATATCCCAAAAAAAGTCAGTTTAGTTTAGCGCCATCGATTTCAGTAATCCACTCGTTCAACTGGCCATGATAGAAATCCGAAAAACTACACCTTAACTTTGTTCAAACAAGTCAAACTACGTTTCAGTTTAATCTTCAGGTTCTCTAAAATGTAAATAAACTATAATATTTCATACGGAAATTATATTCAATAGGAAAACAAAATAAGCTGGTGAGCGTCCTCTTTATGGCGTGATGCCCCAAGACTGATTTTCAAAGCTGACTCTCTCTTTTCAAAGTCATATTCTTTCTTCAACATTCATGTTTACAAGCCTGAAACCTTGGGACAAAGACTGTTGCCATCTAGTGGAAGCCATAGGAATTGCAATTTGGGAGCTGGAATCACATAGGACCCATAGCTATTCATCGAAAGAGCGTGGGATCTCAAAAAAAATAATTCTGGATGTGTTTTTCTTCGGATTTTCGGCTACCATAACACTTGTGTTATACTCTCGTGTATTATTTTAACAGTTTTAGAAACTTCAAAGTGTTTTCTATTCCGTACTACCAATGATATGCATATCCTGGCTTCTGGGCCTGAGTAACCTCCCCTCTCCCTCTCCCCTCTCCCCCCTCCTCCCTCCTCCCCTACCTCTCATTAAAGATATGTATTTCTCTCCTCTCCTCCAGGTCCCTGTTCAGCCAGTAGGACCAGACTACCACCTGTTTCTCAGCTCCTCCCTGGACACTTATGAGCGCTTCGACCCTTACAACCACTTCCAGAGCTACGGCCGCTCCGAGCCGAGAGAACCCAGGGAACCCAGGGAACCCAGGGAACCGGGGATGGGAGCAGAGGGGCAGGAGAAGCCGTGGTGGTGGAACTACTTTACTCAGGCAGGAGTCTCTGCTCCCACCTGGCTTCTACGGAACTTCTAGAAGACTGGACAGGAGAAAGACTGAAAACGGCACACTATTCCCTTATTCCCTCACACTATTCCCTTATTTGGTGCACTACATTTGACCAAAGCCCAAGTGCATTGTGGGGCGGCAGGGTAGGCTAGTGGTTAGAGCGTTGGACTAGTAGCCGAAAGGTTGCAAGTTCAAATCCCCTAGCTGATAAGGTACAGATCTGTCATTCTGCCCCTGAACAACCTACTGTTCCTAGGCCGTCATTGAAAATAAGGATTTGTTCTTAAACTGACTTGCCTAGTTAGGTAAAATAAAAATTATTTGTAGTTTGCATCCCAAATGGCACCATATTCCCTATATAGTACACCCTATTCCCTATATAGTGCACCCTGTTCCCTATATAGTCAAAAGTAGTGCACTGTAAAGGGAATGGGTGCTATGTGAAATGTCTCCTACAAGATTGGTTCTCAATCTTTTTTTGGTTTCTGTCCCCCATCACATTTAGCTCTGGCCGGAGTACCACCAACGTTCCCCCCATGTTCTGTTTAGTCTTCCTGGCCAGGTACCCTGTCCACCAGGGGAACACCTACCTCCACTATGGGCAGGAATCTGATCATGTGTTGTGTCCTGAACAGGAATGATTCTGGGCCTCCATTAACATAATGGGTGTTCTATTATGTTTCATTAAGACATTCTAGTTCTGTCTTCCTCTGTGTTCTACTATGTTTCATTAAGACATTCTAGTTCTGTCTTCCTCAGTGTTCTATTATGTTTCATTAAGACATTCTAGTTCTGTCTTCCTCTGTGTTCTATTATGTTTCAGTAAGACATTCTAGTTCTGTCTTCCTCTGTGTTCTATTATGTTTCAGTAAGACATTCTAGTTCTGTCTTCCTCTGTGTTCTATTATGTTTCAGTAAGACATTCTAGTTCTGTCTTCCTCTGTGTTCTATTATGTTTCATTAAAACATGCTAGTTCTGTCTTCCTCTGTGTTCTATTATGTTTCAGTAAGACATTCTAGTTCTGTCTTCCTCAGTGTTCTATTATGTTTCAGTAAGACATTCTAGTTCTGTCTTCCTCTGTGTTCTATTATGTTTCATTAAAACATGCTAGTTCTGTCTTCCTCAGTGTTCTATTATGTTTCATTAAAACATTCTAGTTCTGTCTTCCTCTGTGTTCTATTATGTTTCATTAAGACATTCTAGTTCTGTCTTCCTCTGTGTTCTATTATGTTTCAGTAAGACATTCTAGTTCTGTCTTCCTCTGTGTTCTATTATGTTTCATTAAGACATTCTAGTTCTGTCTTCCTCTGTGTTCTATTATGTTTCATTAAAACATTCTAGTTCTGTCTTCCTCAGTGTTCTATTATGTTTCATTAAGACATTCTAGTTCTGTCTTCCTCTGTGTTCTATTATTTCATTAAGACATTCTAGTTCTGTCTTCCTCTGTGTTCTATTATGTTTCAGTAAGACATTCTAGTTCTGTCTTCCTCTGTGTTCTATTATGTTTCATTAAGACATTCTAGTTCTGTCTTCCTCAGTGTTCTATTACGTTTCATTAAGACATTCTAGTTCTGTCTTCCTCTGTGTTCTATTGTGTTTCATTAAGACATTCTGTCTTCCTCTGTGTTCTATTATTTCATTAAGACATTCTAGTTCTGTCTTCCTCTGTGTTCTATTATGTTTCAGTAAGACATTCTAGTTCTGTCTTCCTCTGTGTTCTATTGTGTTTCATTAAGACATTCTGTCTTCCTCTGTGTTCTATTGTGTTTCATTAAAACATTCTAGTTCTGTCTTCCTCTGTGTTCTATTGTGTTTCATTAAGACATTCTGTCTTCCTCTGTGTTCTATTGTGTTTCATTAAGACATTCTGTCTTCCTCTGTTTTCTATTATGTTTCATTAAGACATTCTGTCTTCCTCAGTGTTCTATTATGTTTGATTTTAGACAGGCCCTGTCTAAAGACATTCTAATCACAACATTCATCCTCTGAGTTCTATCTTCCTCAGGGTTCTAACAATGCTTCTGTTTCAATGTCTTTCTGTTACAACAAGTGGACTTGTGGATCTGACAGGTTGGGACACACACACACACAAACCCTAGCACACACACACATATACAAACCCTAGCACTTACACACACACTTACACACACACACACACACACACACACACACACACACACACACACACACACACACACACACACACACACACACACACACACAAACCCGAGCACGCACACACACACACACACACACACACACACACACACAAACCCTAGCACACACACACACACACACACACACACACACAAACCCTAGCACGCACACACATTTGTCATTTTAATGGATTGGGGGCAAATTCTAAACACAAGCAGCTTGTGATGACTTACTGCCTTCAAGACTCAGCATGTCTAAAGATACTCCCCTCCTCCCTACTCTCCTCTCCCCCCTACTCTCCTCTCCTCCTCCTCTCCTCTCCCCTCTCTCCTCTCCCCCTTCTCTCCTCTCCCCCCTACTCTCTCCTCTCCCCCCTACTCTCCTCTCCCCCCTACTCTCCTCTCCTCCTCCTCTCTCCTCTCTCCTCCCCCTACTCTCCTCTCCTCTCCCCCTCCTCTCCTCTCCCCCCTACCCTCTCCTCTCCCCCTCCTCTCCTCTCCCCCCTACTCTCTCCTCTCCCCCTCCTCTCCTCTCCCCCCTACTCTCTCCTCTCCCCCCTACTCTCTCCTGCCCCTCCTCTCCTCTCCTCTCCACTCCTCTCCTCTCCTCTCTAGCTGTATCAGTGTATAGCTGTGTCAGTATATAGCTGTGTCAGTGTATAGCTGTATCAGTGTATAGCTGTGTCAGTGTATAGCTGTGTCAGTGTATAGCTGTATCAGTATATAGCTGTATCAGTGTATAGCTGTATCAGTGTATAGCTGTGTCAGTGTATAGCTGTGTCAGTGTATAGCTGTGTCAGTGTATAGCTGTGTCAGTGTATAGCTGTATCAGTGTATAGCTGTATCAGTGTATAGCTGTATCAGTCTATAGCTGTATCAGTGTATAGCTGTATCAGTCTATAGCTGTATCAGTCTATAGCTGTATCAGTCTATAGCTGTATCAGTGTATAGCTGTATCAGTCTATAGCTGTATCAGTGTATAGCTGTATCAGTGTATAGCTGTATCAGTGTATAGCTGTGTCAGTGTATAGCTGTGTCAGTGTATAGCTGTATCAGTGTATAGCTGTGTCAGTGTATAGCTGTATCAGTGTATAAGCTGTATCAGTGTATAGCTGTATCAGTGTATAGCTGTGTCAGTGTATAGCTGTGTCAGTGTATAGCTGTATCAGTCTATAGCTGTATCAGTGTATAGCTGTGTCAGTGTATAAGCTGTGTCAGTCTATAGCTGTATCAGTGTATAGCTGTATCAGTGTATAGCTGTGTCAGTCTATAGCTGTATCAGTCTATCGCTGTATCAGTCTATAGCTGTATCAGTCTATAGCTGTATCAGTCTATAGCTGTGTCAGTCTATAGCTGTGTCAGTGTATAGCTGTATCAGTCTATAGCTGTATCAGTGTATAGCTGTATCAGTGTATAGCTGTGTCAGTGTATAGCTGTATCAGTCTATAGCTGTGTCAGTGTATAGCTGGGTCAGTGTATAGCTGTGTCAGTGTATAGCTGTATCAGTCTATAGCTGTATCAGTGTATAGCTGTGTCAGTGTATAAGCTGTGTCAGTCTATAGCTGTATCAGTGTATAGCTGTATCAGTGTATAGCTGTATCAGTGTATAGCTGTATCAGTGTATAGCTGTATCAGTGTATAGCTGTATCAGTGTATAGCTGTATCAGTGTATAGCTGTGTCAGTCTATAGCTGTATCAGTCTATAGCTGTATCAGTCTATAGCTGTATCAGTCTATAGCTGTATCAGTCTATAGCCTACCAGAATCAAGACCCTCTTCATAAATCACTATTACACGTTTTGTACGTCAGATGCTTTTAATTTCAGATTAAAAATTGATAAAAGGGATGAGGAATCCATTGGTCTTGCTATTTACATGATTTAGGGTGTCGTTTACACTACTGGCCACTAGATGGCGCCACAGTACACAAAATCAACCACCAGGCATTTACACTGCTTTGATGGGAGATGTCATGAGTTATTTTAACCACAAGGGGGCGCAACCGTACATTAAATGAAGACCAGGCCACCTTCCACCCAGACGGAGAATGAAAAACAAGAGAGTAGAAAGATGAGAAATTGTCCAGGCGTTGGGATTTAGAGAGAGAGATGTTATTCAAGTCTGTGTTATGTCCCAGTTATCTCTCCTTCCTCCTGAAGTGTACACTCATTCACTAGGCATACTGCCCACAAATGATCTCTTCTTCCTCCTGAAGAGTACACTCCTTCACTAGGCCTACTGCCCTCAAGTCATAAAGCATTGGATTGGTGTTGTGGTGACATGGGCTAGAGAGAGTTTCCATACGCCCAGTCATTCCCTTTCAAATCCACGATAGGGAAGTGAAGTGCTCACTTGGAGAGATAATTGGGACGCACCCATTGTGCCAAAGTCAAAGGGAGGCAAGATAATTCAATAGATATGAAGTAGAGAGTAGCCTTAGGCTTCTTCGTCGTCTTCTTCTTCTTCTCCTGGCTGTTAAATAACACTGACCACAAATATATAAACGGGGGCCTCCCGGGTGGGGCAGTGGTCTAAGGCTGTGTCGCTAGAGATTCTGGGATTGAGTCCAGGCCCTGTCTCTGTGGTCTAAGGCTGTGCCGCTAGAGATTCTGGGATTGAGTCCAGGCCCTGTCTCAGTGGAGATTCTGGGATTGAGTCCAGGCCCTGTCTCAGTGGTCTAAGGCTGTGCCGCTAGAGATTCTGGGATTGAGTCCAGGCCCTGTCTCAGCTGACCGGGAGACTCATGAGGCGACGCACAATTTCCCCAGCGACGTCCGGGTTAGGGTAGGGTTTGGCCGGCAGGGATGTCCTTGTCCCATCATGCACTAGCGGCTCCTGTGGGCGCAGTGCACGCTGACACGGTTGCCAGGTGTACGGTGTTAACGGTGTAGGGTTAAGTGGGCGTTGTGTTAAGAGGCAATGCTGCTGGCTTCAAGGGTTAAGTGGGCGTTGTGTTAAGAGGCAATGCTGCTGGGTTGTGTTTCGGAGGACGCACGGCTCCAAACCTTCGCCTCTCCCGAGAGGAGCCAGGCCAATCAGAAGGAGTTTTTTCCCCACAAAAGGGCTTTATTACAGACAGAAATACTCCTCAGTTTCATCAGCTGTCTGTTTGACTGGTGTCAGACCATCCCGCAGGTAAAGAAGCCAGCTGTGGAGGTCCTGGACTGGCATGGTTACACATTTGTCTGCGGTTGTGAGGCCGGTTGGACGTACCACCAAATTCTCTTAATCGACATTCGAGGCGGCTTATGGTAGAGAAATGAACATTCAATTCTCTGGCAACAGCTGTGGTGGACATTCCCTGCAGTCAGCATGTCAATTGCACGCTCCCTCAAAACTTGAGACATCTGTGGCATTGTGTTGTGTGACAAAACTGGACATTTTGAAGTGGCCTTTCATTGTCCCCAGCACAAGGTGCACCTGTGGAATGATAAAGCTGTTTAATCAGCTTCTTGATATGCCACACTTGTCAGAGAATAAATAAGCTTTTTGTGCCTACATGTTGTGTTTATGTTTCTGTTCAGTGTATTTTAGACCCAGGCCTACTCCACTACACTTCCACTGTGAACACACACATAATCACTGAACGAAAATATACTAAACTAAAGCTGTACATTGTTAAAAGGTTCCTGGAGGGGATCCTTCAGGGGTTCTTCAAACTGAAACACTAACTAAACACCAACTAAAGAGGTTCCCTGAAGAACCCCCACCAACTAAAGAGGTTCCTTGAAGAACCCCCACCAACTAAAGAGGTTCCTTTGAAGAACCCCCACCAACTAAAGAGGTTCCTTGAAGAACCCCCACCAACTAAAGAGGTTCCTTTGAAGAACCTCCACCAACTAAAGAGGTTCCTTGAAGAACCCCTAATTTACCCTTGTTGAACCACTACTTTTTTAGAGCGATAGTGATTGTTGCACTCAAATAATTAGGGATTCAACAAGGGTAAATTAGGGGTTCAACAAGGGTAAATTAGGGGTTCAACAAGGGTAAATGAGAGGTTCAACAAGGGTAAAGGAGGGGTTCAACAAGGGTTCTTCGGTTCCAAGCAAGGCAGAGAGATTTGAATATTATTTGTCCCCTGAAGTTGTGTAGCTCTAATTAAACCAAGGACTTGAAAATCTCTATTTCATGTCCCCAATCCTGCTCTGTCCTCCCTGAGTCAGGTCTTAGACAGGGACATGGGTGGATCCATCCTGTTCTGTCCTCCCTGAGTCAGGTCTTAGACAGGGACATGAGTGGATCAATCCTGTTCTGTCCTCCCTGAGTCAGGTCTTAGACAGGGACATGGGTGGATGCATCCTGTTCTGTCCTCCCTGAGTCAGGTCTTAGACAGGGACATGGGTGGATCAATCCTGTTCTGTCCTCCCTGAGTCAGGTTTTAGACAGGGACATGGGTGGATCAATCCTGTTCTGTCCTCCCTGAGTCAGGTCTTAGACAGGGACATGGGTGGATGCATCCTGTTCTGTCCTCCCTGAGTCAGGTCTTAGACAGGGGCATGGGTGGATGCATCCTGTTCTGTCCTCCCTGAGTCAGGTCTTAGACAGGGACATGAGTGGATCAATCCTGTTCTGTCCTCCCTGAGTCAGGTCTTAGACAGGAACATGGGTGGATCAATCCTGTTCTGTCCTCCCTGAGTCAGGTCTTAGACAGGGACATGGGTGGATGCATCCTGTTCTGTCCTCCCTGAGTCAGGTCTTAGACAGGGACATGGGAGTACACCAAATGAACCACCAGGCATTCACACTGCTTTGATGGGAGATGTCATGAGTTATTTTAACCACAAGAGGGCGCAACCGTACATTAAATGAAGACCAGGCCACCTTCCACCCACAGGGGTAGACATTAAACTATTGACGGAGAATGAAAAACAAGAGAGTAGAAAGATGAGAAATTGTCCAGGCGTTGGGATTTAGAGAGAGAGATGTTATTCAAGTCTGTGTTATGTCCCAGTTATCTCTCCTTCCTCCTGAAGTGTACACTCATTCACTAGGCATACTGCCGACAAATGATCTCTCCTTCCTCCTGAAGTGTACACTCCTTCACTAGGCCTACTGCCCTCAAGTCATAAAGCATTGGATTGGTGTTGTGGTGACATGGGCTAGAGAGAGTTTCCATACACCCAGTAGGCCTACTGCCCTCAAGTCATAAAGCATTGAATTGGTGTTATGGTGACATGGGCTAGAAAGAGTTTCCATATACCCAGTCATTCCCTTTCAAATCCACGATAGGGAAGTGAACAAGTGCTCACTTGGAGAGATAATTGAGACGCACCAATTGTGCCAAAGTCAAAGGGAGGCAAGATAATTCAATAGATATGAAGTAGAGAGTAGCCTTATAGGCTTCTTCTTCTTCTTCTTCTTCGTCTTCTTTTCCTGGCTGTTAAATAACACTGACCACAAATATATAAACGGGGGCCTCCTGGGTGGGGCAGTGGTGTAAGGCTGTGCCGCTAGAGATTCTGGGATTGAGTCCAGGCCCTGTCTCAGTGGTCTAAGGCTGTGTCGCTAGAGATTCTGGGATTGAGTCCAGGCCCTGTCTCAGTGGAGATTCTGGGATTGAGTCCAGGCCCTGTCTCAGTGGAGATTCTGGGATTGAGTCCAGGCCCTGTCTCAGTGGTCTAAGGCTGTGCCGCTATAGATTCTGGGATTGAGTACAGGCCCTGTCTCAGTGGTCTAAGGCTGTGCCGCTAGAGATTCTGGGATTGAGTCCAGGCCCTGTCTCAGTGGTCTAAGGCTGTGCCGCTAGAGATTCTGGGATTGAGTCCAGGCCCTGTCTCAGCTGACCGGGAGACTCATGAGGCGACGCACAATTTCCCCAGCAACGTCCGGGTTAGGGTAGGGTTTGGCCGGCAGGGATGTCCTTGTCCCATCATGCACTAGCGGCTCCTGTGGGCGCAGTGCACGCTGACACGGTTGCCAGGTGTACGGTGTTAACGGTGTAGGGTTAAGTGGGCGTTGTGTTAAGAGGCAATGCTGCTGGCTTCAAGGGTTAAGTGGGCGTTGTGTTAAGAGGCAATGCTGCTGGGTTGTGTTTCGGAGGACGCACGGCTCCAAACCTTCGCCTCTCCCGAGAGGAGCCAGGCCAATCAGAAAGAGTTTTTTCCCCACAAAAGGGCTTTATTACAGACAGAAATACTCCTCAGTTTCATCAGCTGTCTGTTTGACTGGTGTCAGACCATCCCGCAGGTAAAGAAGCCAGCTGTGGAGGTCCTGGACTGGCATGGTTACACATTTGTCTGCGGTTGTGAGGCCGGTTGGACGTACCACCAAATTATCTTAATCGACATTAGAGGCGGCTTATGGTAGAGAAATGAACATTCAATTCTCTGGCAACAGCTGTGGTGGACATTCCCTGCAGTCAGCATGTCAATTGCACGCTCCCTCAAAACTTGAGATATCTGTGGCATTGTGTTGTGTGACAAAACTGCACATTTTGAAATGGCCTTTTATTGTCCCCAGCACAAGGTGCACCTGTGGAATGATAAAGCTGTTTAATCAGCTTCTTGATATGCCACACTTGTCAGATGGATGGATTATCTTGACAAAGAATAAATAAGCTTTTTGTGCCTACATGTTGTGTTTATGTTTCTGTTCAGTGTATTTTAGACCCAGGCCTACTCCACTATACTTCCACTGTGAACACACACACTGAACTAAAAGATACTAAACTAAAGCTGTACATTGTTAAAAGGTTCCTGGAGGGGATCCTTCAGGGGTTCTTCAAACTGAAACACTAACTAAACACCAACTAAAGAGGTTCCCTGAAGAACCCCCACCAACGAAAGAGGTTTCTTGAAGAACCCCCACCAACTAAAGAGGTTCCTTTGAAGAACCCCCACCAACTAAAGAGGTTCCTTGAAGAACCCCCACCAACTAAAGAGGTTCCTTTGAAGAACCCCCACCAACTAAAGAGGTTCCTTGAAGAACCCCTAATTTACCCTTGTTGAACCACTACTTTTTTTAGAGCGATAGTGATTGTTGCACTCAAAAAATTAGGGATTCAACAAGGGTAAATTAGGGGTTCAACAAGGGTAAATGAGGGGTTCAACAAGGGTAAATGAGGGGTTCAACAAGGGTAAAGGAGGGGTTCAACAAGGGTTCTTCGGTTCCAAGCAAGGCAGAGAGATTTGGATAT
The DNA here is from genome assembly GCF_057628025.1 of Oncorhynchus mykiss. Taxonomy (NCBI): domain Eukaryota; kingdom Metazoa; phylum Chordata; class Actinopteri; order Salmoniformes; family Salmonidae; genus Oncorhynchus; species Oncorhynchus mykiss. The sequence goes on from NC_143040.1 coordinate 3,423,705, forward strand.
TATTTGTCCCCTGAAGTTGTGTGGCTCTAATTAAACCAAGGACTTGAAAATCTCTATTTCATGTCCCCAATCCTGTTCTGTCCTCCCTGAGTCAGGTCTTAGACAGGGACATGGGTGGATGCATACTGTTCTGTCCTCCCTGAGTCAGGTCTTAGACAGGGACATGCGTGGATCAATCCTGTTCTGCCCTCCCTGAGTCAGGTCTCAGACAGGGACATGGGTGGATCAATCCTGTTCTGTCCTCCCTTAGTCAGGTCTTAGACAGGGACATGGGTGGATCAATCCTGTTCTGCCCTCCCTGAGTCAGGTCTTAGACAGGGACATGGGTGGATCAATCCTGTTCTGTCCTCCCTGAGTCAGGTCTTAGACAGGGACATGAGTGGATCAATCCTGTTCTGTCCTCCCTGAGTCAGGTCTTAGACAGGGACATGGGTGGATCAATCCTGTTCTGTCCTCCCTGAGTCAGGTCTTAGACAGGGACATGGGTGGATCAATCCTGTTCTGTCCTCCCTGAGTCAGGTCTTAGACAGGGACATGAGTGGATCAATCCTGTTCTGTCCTCCCTGAGTCAGGTCTTAGACAGGGACATGGGTGGATCAATCCTGTTCTGTCCTTCCTGAGTCAGGTCTTAGACAGGGACATGGGTGGATCAATCCTGTTCTGTCCTCCCTGAGTCAGGTCTTAGACAGGGACATGGGTGGATCAATCCTGTTCTGTCCTCCCTGAGTCAGGTCTTAGACAGGGACATGAGTGGATCAATCCTGTTCTGTCCTCCCTGAGTCAGGTCTTAGACAGGGACATGGGTGGATCAATCCTGTTCTGTCCTCCCTGAGTCAGGTCTTAGACAGGGACATGGGTGGATCAATCCTGTTCTGTCCTCCCTGAGTCAGGTCTTAGACAGGGACATGAGTGGATCAATCCTGTTCTGTCCTCCCTGAGTCAGGTCTTAGACAGGGACATGGGTGGATCAATCCTGTTCTGTCCTCCCTGAGTCAGGTCTTAGACAGGGACATGAGTGGATCAATCCTGTTCTGTCCTCCCTGAGTCAGGTCTTAGACAGGGACATGGGTGGATCAATCCTGTTCTGTCCTCCCTGAGTCAAGTCTTAGACAGGGACATGAGTGGATCAATCTTGTTCTGTCCTCCCTGAGTCAGGTCTTAGACAGGGACATGGGTGGATCAATTCTGTTCTGTCCTCCCTGAGTCCCCCAAAATACTACAGTAAATACTACAGTACAGTCTCCAAAACAATACAGTAAATAAATACTACTGTAAATCTACTGTAAATCCCCCCAA